>NC_134268.1:1374382-1578994 GCF_031893055.1 Leptodactylus fuscus | reverse complement strand
TGGTCTATCCTCTATAGTGAGGAGTCCTGGTATTGGAGGTCTATCCTCTATATAGTGAGGGTCCTGGTATTGGAGGTCTATCCTCTATATAGTGAAGGGGTCCTGGTATTGGAGGTCTATCCTCTATAGTGAGGGAGTCCTGGGTATTGGAGGTCTATCCTCTATAGTGAGGAGTCCTGGTATTGGAGGTCTATCCTCTATAGTGAGGAGGTCCTGGTATTGGAGGTCTATCCTCTATAGTGAGGGAGTCCTGGTATTGGAGGTCTATCCTCTATAGTGAGGGGTCCTGGTATTGGAGGTCTATCCTCTATAGTGAGGGGTCCTGGTATTGGAGGTCTATCCTCTATAGTGAGGGGTCCTGGTATTGGAGGTCTATCCTCTATAGTGAGGGAGTCCCTGGTATTGGAGGTCTATCCTCTATATAGTGAGGAGTCCTGGTATTGGAGGTCTATCCTCTATAGTGAGGGGTCCTGGTATTGGAGGTCTATCCTCTATAGTGAGGGGTCCTGGTATTGGAGGTCTATCCTCTATAGTGAGGAGTCCTGGTATTGGAGGTCTATCCTCTATAGTGAGGGGTCCTGGTATTGGAGGTCTATCCTCTATAGTGAGGAGGTCCTGGTATTGGAGGTCTATCCTCTATATAGTGAGGGGTCCTGGTATTGGAGGTCTATCCTCTATAGTGAGGGGTCCTGGTATTGGAGGTCTATCCTCTATAGTGAGGAGGTCCTGGTATTGGAGGGTCTATCCTCTATAGTGAGGGGTCCTGGTATTGGAGGTCTATCCTCTATAGTGAGGGGTCCTGGTATTGGAGGTCTATCCTCTATAGTGAGGGGTCCTGGTATTGGAGGTCTATCCTCTATAGTGAGGGGTCCTGGTATTGGAGGTCTATCCTCTATAGTGAGGGGTCCTGGTATTGGAGGTCTATCCTCTATAGTGAGGGGTCCTGGTATTGGAGGTCTATCCTCTATAGTGAGGGGTCCTGGTATTGGAGGTCTATCCTCTATAGTGAGGGGTCCTGGTATTGGAGGTCTATCCTCTATAGTGAGGGGTCCTGGTATTGGAGGTCTATCCTCTATATAGTGAGGGGTCCTGGTATTGGAGGTCTATCCTCTATATAGTGAGGGGTCCTGGTATTGGAGGTCTATCCTCTATAGTGAGGGAGTCCTGGTATTGGAGGTCTATCCTCTATATAGTGAGGGTCCTGGTATTGGAGGTCTATCCTCTATATAGTGAGGGGTCCTGGTATTGGAGGTCTATCCTCTATAGTGAGGGAGTCCTGGTATGGAGGTCTATCCTCTATATAGTGAGGGTCCTGGTATTGGAGGTCTATCCTCTATATAGTGAGGGGTCCTGGTATTGGAGGTCTATCCTCTATAGTGAGGAGGTCCTGGTATTGGGAGGTCTATCCTCTATAGTGAGGAGTCCTGGTATTGGAGGTCTATCCTCTATAGTGAGGGGTCCTGGTATTGGAGGTCTATCCTCTATAGTGAGGAGTCCTGGTATTGGAGGGTCTATCCTCTATAGTGAGGGAGTCCTGGTATTGGAGGTCTATCCTCTATAGTGAGGGGTCCTGGTATTGGAGGTCTATCCTCTATAGTGAGGGGTCCTGGTATTGGAGGTCTATCCTCTATATAGTGAGGGGTCCTGGTATTGGAGGTCTATCCTCTATAGTGAGGGGTCCTGGTATTGGAGGTCTATCCTCTATAGTGAGGGGTCCTGGTATTGGAGGTCTATCCTCTATAGTGAGGGAGTCCTGGAATGGAGGTCTATCCTCTATATAGTGAGGGGTCCTGGTATTGGAGGTCTATCCTCTATATAGTGAGGGGGTCCTGGTATTGGAGGTCTATCCTCTATAGTGAGGGGTCCTGGTATTGGAGGTCTATCCTCTATATAGTGAGGGAGTCCTGGTATTGGAGGTCTATCCTCTATAGTGAGGGGTCCTGGAATGGAGGTCTATCCTCTATATAGTGAGGGGTCCTGGTATTGGAGGTCTATCCTCTATAGTGAGGGGTCCTGGTATTGGAGGTCTATCCTCTATATAGTGAGGGGTCCTGGTATTGGAGGTCTATCCTCTATATAGTGAGGAGTCCTGGTATTGGAGGTCTATCCTCTATAGTGAGGAGTCCTGGTATTGGAGGTCTATCCTCTATAGTGAGGGGTCCTGGTATTGGAGGTCTATCCTCTATAGTGAGGGGTCCTGGTATTGGAGGTCTATCCTCTATAGTGAGGGGTCCTGGTATTGGAGGTCTATCCTCTATAGTGAGGGGTCCTGGTATTGGAGGTCTATCCTCTATAGTGAGGGGTCCTGGTATTGGAGGTCTATCCTCTATAGTGAGGGGTCCTGGTATTGGAGGTCTATCCTCTATAGTGAGGAGTCCTGGTATTGGAGGTCTATCCTCTATGGTGAGGGAGTCCTGGTATTGGAGGTCTATCCTCTATATAGTGAGGGGTCCTGGTATTGGAGGTCTATCCTCTATATAGTGATGTGTCCTGGTATTGGAGGTTATAGTGATGTGTCCTGGTATTGGAGGTCTATCCTCTATAGTGAGGGGTCCTGGTATTGGAGGTCTATCCTCTATAGTGAGGGGTCCTGGTATTGGAGGTCTATCCTCTATAGTGAGGGGTCCTGGTATTGGAGGTCTATCCTCTATAGTGAGGAGTCCTGGTATTGGAGGTCTATCCTCTATATAGTGAGGGGTCCTGGTATTGAAGGTCTGTCCTCTATAGTGAGGAGTCCTGGTATTGGAGGTCTATCCTCTATAGTGAGGGGTCCTGGTATTGGAGGTCTATCCTCTATAGTGAGGGGTCCTGGTATTGGAGGTCTATCCTCTATAGTGAGGAGTCCTGGTATTGGAGGTCTATCCTCTATAGTGAGGGGTCCTGGTATTGGAGGTCTATCCTCTATAGTGAGGAGTCCTGGTATTGGAGGTCTATCCTCTATAGTGAGGGGTCCTGGTATTGGAGGTCTATCCTCTATATAGTGAGGGGTCCTGGTATTGGAGGTCTATCCTCTATAGTGAGGGGTCCTGGTATTGGAGGTCTATCCTCTATAGTGAGGAGTCCTGGTATTGGAGGTCTATCCTCTATAGTGAGGGGTCCTGGTATTGGAGGTCTATCCTCTATAGTGAGGAGTCCTGGTATTGGAGGTCTATCCTCTATAGTGAGGGGTCCTGGTATTGGAGGTCTATCCTCTATAGTGAGGAGTCCTGGTATTGGAGGTCTATCCTCTATAGTGAGGAGTCCTGGTATTGGAGGTCTATCCTCTATAGTGAGGAGTCCTGGTATTGGAGGTCTATCCTCTATAGTGAGGAGTCCTGGTATTGGAGGTCTATCCTCTATAGTGAGGAGTCCTGGTATTGGAGGTCTATCCTCTATAGTGAGGGGGTCCTGGTATTGGAGGTCTATCCTCTATAGTGAGGGGTCCTGGTATTGGAGGTCTATCCTCTATAGTGAGGGGTCCTGGTATTGGAGGTCTATCCTCTATAGTGAGGGGGTCCTGGTATTGGAGGTCTATCCTCTATAGTGAGGAGTCCTGGTATTGGAGGTCTATCCTCTATATAGTGAGGGGTCCTGGTATTGGAGGTCTATCCTCTATAGTGAGGGGTCCTGGTATTGGAGGTCTATCCTCTATAGTGAGGGGTCCTGGTATTGGAGGTCTATCCTCTATATAGTGAGGAGTCCTGGTATTGGAGGTCTATCCTCTATAGTGAGGAGTCCTGGTATTGGAGGTCTATCCTCTATGTAGTGAGGAGTCCTGGTATTGGAGGTCTATCCTCTATAGTGAGGAGTCCTGGTATTGGAGGTCTATCCTCTATAGTGAGGGGTCCTGGTATTGGAGGTCTATCCTCTATAGTGAGGGGTCCTGGTATTGGAGGTCTATCCTCTATAGTGAGGGGTCCTGGTATTGGAGGTCTATCCTCTATAGTGAGGGGTCCTGGTATTGGAGGTCTATCCTCTATAGTGAGGGGTCCTGGTATTGGAGGTCTATCCTCTATATAGTGAGGGGTCCTGGTATTGGAGGTCTATCCTCTATAGTGAGGAGTCCTGGTATTGGAGGTCTATCCTCTATAGTGAGGGGTCCTGGTATTGGAGGTCTATCCTCTATAGTGAGGAGTCCTGGTATTGGAGGTCTATCCTCTATAGTGAGGGGTCCTGGTATTGGAGGTCTATCCTCTATAGTGAGGGGTCCTGGTATTGGAGGTCTATCCTCTATAGTGAGGGGTCCTGGTATTGGAGGTCTATCCTCTATATAGTGAGGGGTCCTGGTATTGGAGGTCTATCCTCTATAGTGAGGGGTCCTGGTATTGGAGGTCTATCCTCTATAGTGAGGAGTCCTGGTATTGGAGGTCTATCCTCTATAGTGAGGGGTCCTGGTATTGGAGGTCTATCCTCTATAGTGAGGAGTCCTGGTATTGGAGGTCTATCCTCTATAGTGAGGGGTCCTGGTATTGGAGGTCTATCCTCTATAGTGAGGAGTCCTGGTATTGGAGGTCTATCCTCTATAGTGAGGGGTCCTGGTATTGGAGGTCTATCCTCTATAGTGAGGGGTCCTGGTATTGGAGGTCTATCCTCTATAGTGAGGAGTCCTGGTATTGGAGGTCTATCCTCTATAGTGAGGGGTCCTGGTATTGGAGGTCTATCCTCTATAGTGAGGGGTCCTGGTATTGGAGGTCTATCTCTCTATAGTGAGGGGTCCTGGTATTGGAGGTCTATCCTCTATAGTGAGGGGTCCTGGTATTGGAGGTCTATCCTCTATAGTGAGGAGTCCTGGTATTGGAGGTCTATCCTCTATAGTGAGGGGTCCTGGTATTGGAGGTCTATCCTCTATAGTGAGGGGTCCTGGTATTGGAGGTCTATCCTCTATAGTGAGGGGTCCTGGTATTGGAGGTCTATCCTCTATAGTGAGGGGTCCTGGTATTGGAGGTCTATCCTCTATAGTGAGGGGTCCTGGTATTGGAGGTCTATCCTCTATAGTGAGGAGTCCTGGTATTGGAGGTCTATCCTCTATATAGTGAGGGGTCCTGGTATTGGAGGTCTATCCTCTATATAGTGAGGGGTCCTGGTATTGGAGGTCTATCCTCTATAGTGAGGGGTCCTGGTATTGGAGGTCTATCCTCTATAGTGAGGGGTCCTGGTATTGGAGGTCTATCCTCTATAGTGAGGAGTCCTGGTATTGGAGGTCTATCCTCTATAGTGAGGAGTCCTGGTATTGGAGGTCTATCCTCTATAGTGAGGAGTCCTGGTATTGGAGGTCTATCCTCTATAGTGAGGAGTCCTGGTATTGGAGGTCTATCCTCTATAGTGAGGGGTCCTGGTATTGGAGGTCTATCCTCTATAGTGAGGGGTCCTGGTATTGGAGGTCTATCCTCTATAGTGAGGGGTCCTGGTATTGGAGGTCTATCCTCTATAGTGAGGAGTCCTGGTATTGGAGGTCTATCCTCTATATAGTGAGGAGTCCTGGTATTGGAAGGTCTATCCTCTATAGTGAGGGGTCCTGGTATTGGAGGTCTATCCTCTATAGTGAGGAGTCCTGGTATTGGAGGTCTATCCTCTATATAGTGAGGGGTCCTGGAATGGAGGTCTATCCTCTATATAGTGAGGGGTCCTGGTATTGGAGGTCTATCCTCTATATAGTGAGGGGTCCTGGTATTGGAGGTCTATCCTCTATAGTGAGGGGTCCTGGTATTGGAGGTCTATCCTCTATAGTGAGGGGTCCTGGTATTGGAGGTCTATCCTCTATAGTGAGGGGTCCTGGTATTGGAGGTCTATCCTCTATAGTGAGGGGTCCTGGTATTGGAGGTCTATCCTCTATATAGTGAGGGGTCCTGGTATTGGAGGTCTATCCTCTATAGTGAGGGGTCCTGGTATTGGAGGTCTATCCTCTATAGTGAGGAGTCCTGGTATTGGAGGTCTATCCTCTATATAGTGAGGGGTCCTGGTATTGGAGGTCTATCCTCTATATAGTGAGGGGTCCTGGTATTGGAGGTCTATCCTCTATAGTGAGGGGTCCTGGTATTGGAGGTCTATCCTCTATAGTGAGGAGTCCTGGTATTGGAGGTCTATCCTCTATATAGTGAGGAGTCCTGGTATTGGAGGTCTATCCTCTATATAGTGAGGGGTCCTGGTATTGGAGGTCTATCCTCTATAGTGAGGGGTCCTGGTATTGGAGGTCTATCCTCTATAGTGAGGGGTCCTGGTATTGGAGGTCTATCCTCTATAGTGAGGGGTCCTGGTATTGGAGGTCTATCCTCTATAGTGAGGAGTCCTGGTATTGGAGGTCTATCCTCTATAGTGAGGGGTCCTGGTATTGGAGGTCTATCCTCTATATAGTGAGGGGTCCTGGTATTGGAGGTCTATCCTCTATAGTGAGGAGTCCTGGTATTGGAGGTCTATCCTCTATAGTGAGGGGTCCTGGTATTGGAGGTCTATCCTCTATAGTGAGGGGTCCTGGTATTGGAGGTCTATCCTCTATAGTGAGGAGTCCTGGTATTGGAGGTCTATCCTCTATAGTGAGGAGTCCTGGTATTGGAGGTCTATCCTCTATAGTGAGGGGGTCCTGGTATTGGAGGTCTATCCTCTATAGTGAGGGGTCCTGGTATTGGAGGTCTATCCTCTATATAGTGAGGGGTCCTGGTATTGGAGGTCTATCCTCTATAGTGAGGGGTCCTGGTATTGGAGGTCTATCCTCTATAGTGAGGAGTCCTGGTATTGGAGGTCTATCCTCTATAGTGAGGAGTCCTGGTATTGGAGGTCTATCCTCTATAGTGAGGAGTCCTGGTATTGGAGGTCTATCCTCTATAGTGGGGGGTCCTGGTATTGGAGGTCTATCCTCTATAGTGAGGAGTCCTGGTATTGGAGTTCTATCCTCTATAGTGAGGGGTCCTGGTATTGGAGGTCTATCCTCTATAGTGAGGAGTCCTGGTATTGGAGGTCTATCCTCTATAGTGAGGGGTCCTGGTATTGGAGGTCTATCCTCTATAGTGAGGGGTCCTGGTATTGGAGGTCTATCCTCTATAGTGAGGGGTCCTGGTATTGGAGGTCTATCCTCTATAGTGAGGGGTCCTGGTATTGGAGGTCTATCCTCTATAGTGAGGGGTCCTGGTATTGGAGGTCTATCCTCTATATAGTGAGGAGTCCTGGTATTGGAGGTCTATCCTCTATAGTGAGGGGTCCTGGTATTGGAGGTCTATCCTCTATATAGTGAGGAGTCCTGGTATTGGAGGTCTATCCTCTATAGTGAGGGGTCCTGGTATTGGAGGTCTATCCTCTATAGTGAGGAGTCCTGGTATTGGAGGTCATCCTCTATATAGTGAGGAGTCCTGGTATTGGAAGTCTATCCTCTATAGTGAGGGGTCCTGGTATTGGAGGTCTATCCTCTATAGTGAGGGGTCCTGGTATTGGAGGTCTATCCTCTATAGTGAGGAGTCCTGGTATTGGAGGTCTATCCTCTATAGTGAGGGGTCCTGGTATTGGAGGTCTATCCTCTATAGTGAGGGGTCCTGGTATTGGAGGTCTATCCTCTATATAGTGAGGAGTCCTGGTATTGGAAGTCTATCCTCTATAGTGAGGGGTCCTGGTATTGGAGGTCTATCCTCTATAGTGAGGGGTCCTGGTATTGGAGGTCTATCCTCTATAGTGAGGGGTCCTGGTATTGGAGGTCTATCCTCTATAGTGAGGGGTCCTGGTATTGGAGGTCTATCCTCTATAGTGAGGGGTCCTGGTATTGGAGGTCTATCCTCTATAGTGAGGGGTCCTGGTATTGGAGGTCTATCCTCTATAGTGAGGGGTCCTGGTATTGGAGGTCTATCCTCTATAGTGAGGGGTCCTGGTATTGGAGGTCTATCCTCTATAGTGAGGAGTCCTGGTATTGGAGGTCTATCCTCTATAGTGAGGGGTCCTGGTATTGGAGGTCTATCCTCTATAGTGAGGGGTCCTGGTATTGGAGGTCTATCCTCTATAGTGAGGGGTCCTGGTATTGGAGGTCTATCCTCTATAGTGAGGGGTCCTGGTATTGGAGGTCTATCCTCTATAGTGAGGGGTCCTGGTATTGGAGGTCTATCCTCTATATAGTGAGGAGTCCTGGTATTGGAGGTCTATCCTCTATAGTGAGGGGTCCTGGTATTGGAGGTCTATCCTCTATATAGTGAGGAGTCCTGGTATTGGAGGTCTATCCTCTATAGTGAGGGGTCCTGGTATTGGAGGTCTATCCTCTATAGTGAGGAGTCCTGGTATTGGAGGTCCATCCTCTATATAGTGAGGAGTCCTGGTATTGGAAGTCTATCCTCTATAGTGAGGGGTCCTGGTATTGGAGGTCTATCCTCTATAGTGAGGGGTCCTGGTATTGGAGGTCTATCCTCTATAGTGAGGAGTCCTGGTATTGGAGGTCTATCCTCTATAGTGAGGGGTCCTGGTATTGGAGGTCTATCCTCTATAGTGAGGGGTCCTGGTATTGGAGGTCTATCCTCTATAGTGAGGAGTCCTGGTATTGGAGGTCTATCCTCTATATAGTGAGGAGTCCTGGTATTGGAGGTCTATCCTCTATAGTGAGGAGGTCCTGGTATTGGAGGTCTATCCTCTATAGTGAGGGGTCCTGGTATTGGAGGTCTATCCTCTATAGTGAGGGGTCCTGGTATTGGAGGTCTATCCTCTATAGCGAGGGGTCCTGGTATTGGAGGTCTATCCTCTATAGTGAGGGGTCCTGGTATTGGAGGTCTATCCTCTATATAGTGAGGGGTCCTGGTATTGGAGGTCTATCCTCTATAGTGAGGGGTCCTGGTATTGGAGGTCTATCCTCTATAGTGAGGGGTCCTGGTATTGGAGGTCTATCCTCTATATAGTGAGGGGTCCTGGTATTGGAGGTCTATCCTCTATAGTGAGGGGTCCTGGTATTGGAGGTCTATCCTCTATAGTGAGGGGTCCTGGTATTGGAGGTCTATCCTCTATAGTGAGGGGTCCTGGTATTGGAGGTCTATCCTCTATAGTGAGGGGTCCTGGTATTGGAGGTCTATCCTCTATAGTGAGGAGTCCTGGTATTGGAGGTCTATCCTCTATAGTGAGGGGTCCTGGTATTGGAGGTCTATCCTCTATAGTGAGGGGTCCTGGTATTGGAGGTCTATCCTCTATAGTGAGGGGTCCTGGTATTGGAGGTCTATCCTCTATATAGTGAGGAGTCCTGGTATTGGAGGTCTATCCTCTATAGTGAGGAGTCCTGGTATTGGAGGTCTATCCTCTATAGTGAGGAGTCCTGGTATTGGAGGTCTATCCTCTATAGTGAGGGGTCCTGGTATTGGAGGTCTATCCTCTATAGTGAGGGGTCCTGGTATTGGAGGTCTATCCTCTATAGTGAGGAGTCCTGGTATTGGAGGTCTATCCTCTATATAGTGAGGAGTCCTGGTATTGGAGGTCTATCCTCTATAGTGAGGGGTCCTGGTATTGGAGGTCTATCCTCTATAGTGAGGGGTCCTGGTATTGGAAGTCTATCCTCTATAGTGAGGGGTCCTGGTATTGGAGGTCTATCCTCTATAGTGAGGGGTCCTGGTATTGGAGGTCTATCCTCTATAGTGAGGAGTCCTGGTATTGGAGGTCTATCCTCTATATAGTGAGGAGTCCTGGTATTGGAGGTCTATCCTCTATAGTGAGGGGTCCTGGTATTGGAGGTCTATCCTCTATAGTGAGGGGTCCTGGTATTGGAGGTCTATCCTCTATATAGTGAGGGGTCCTGGTATTGGAGGTCTATCCTCTATATAGTGAGGGGTCCTGGTATTGGAGGTCTATCCTCTATAGTGAGGGGTCCTGGTATTGGAGGTCTATCCTCTATAGTGAGGGGTCCTGGTATTGGAGGTCTATCCTCTATATAGTGAGGGGTCCTGGTATTGGAGGTCTATCCTCTATATAGTGAGGGGTCCTGGTATTGGAGGTCTATCCTCTATAGTGAGGGGTCCTCGTGTTACTATGAGCAGCCTGAACGTGTCACCGTGACCTGCGGCCTCTCCGGACTTGTCGCCATTGGTCGGCCATTGTATAGGGCGCGCTCAGCAGACAATCCGCCCCCCAAGTACAGTCAGTGAGACATAACAATCCTGACAAGCATTAATACCCTCAGTGATAGCCGGCCGGGGTGTGTAAGTGCAGGGACTCCTGCGGGGGGCGCTCACACTCCGTACTGTAGGGGGCGGGACTTCTTATGTCCTTACCTGATGTTGGACGTCATCAAGAGAGGAAAAAGCCGCCACGTAGGAGTGAGCCACGGTGCCCGCCACTGGGATGCCGAACCGCCTGCCCGCCAGGACGTTACTGGTGCAGTCAAAGCCTGAAGAGGAGAACGGAAAGTCAGTGAGCAGAGCGACCCCTGCGGACCTCGGATTCTGCGCGTGTCAGCAGGTTGTCGGCCACACTCACCCCCTATGTAGGAATATTTGGAGGCGGACAGCCCCCCGTCAGGTCCCTGCGCCCTCCTCAGACCCATCTCGAGCAGCTTCTTCTCTGGACCAACCGAAAGGCGGAAACGAGCAGCGTTGGTGGCGACCAGGCTGAGGGAAGAAGAAATACGTGGATCTTACTAACATGTCCTCTGCTCGCTGTCAGCTGAGGGGTTTGTTACAGTGTATCAGTATAGGCAGATCAGCCCCGCACCGATACATCGCAACGAAACCCCTCAGTCACGTGAGGAATAGTCAGTCAGCAGAGGCGACCATTACACTGATCTGTGACTGGGCCTTGATCATCTGCTCGCTCCTGCTGTTCTGGATAGATGTCAGTCTTTAATGCAGTTCTAGCATTCTATTCATTACCCAAGATTCATTCCCAGTGGGGTCTCTGCTGTCTTGCCCTCCTCTGACCTTTGGGGTGCAATACGTACCTGGCATAATTCACCAAGCAGAGCAGGGTGGTCTCCAGAAGCTGCACCACCAGTAGGGGGCCCCGCACCTTCATCAGCGGCTCCTGCAGGAGATCACACACATGAGACCACGCAGATCTGACAGAGAGTCACCTGACAATTACAGATACGGCATTCTGATTGGCTGGAGGAATCACAAAAATCCCTCCTGCCCTGGCGGCCTCCGAGCGCCGGTCACTGCACGCTGCGACCAATCAGAGCATCTCATCACCGACACCAAAGGGTCTGGACACTGCTCAGCCGAGATCAGTGTGATTGCCACAGCACCGGCGCTGCCTCTCTGGCGCCCCCTCTAGTGCAGGACTACTGAGGAATTACCTGATAATCCAGAGCCCAAGCTAGTCAGGTGTAACCAGGAGACCTGGATGTGACTCCGACCTCTGAGGAACCACAAATCTCAGCATGCCTGCGCCTGACATCCCCCCCCCCCAGACCTCCCCCACCCCCGCTGTGGGGATTATCTGACGCCATACCTACTCTGGAAACACAACGGACCCCTCCGGGAAAGAGGCCAAAGTCACCTCCGAGGCATCCACCGTCTCCAGGTATTCATAGAAGCCGCGGTCCACTGAGGGGGGGCAGGATGGAGGCCAAGTACTGGAGGTCTGCCAATAAAGGGGAGAGGTCAGAGGAGGGGAGAGGTCAGAGGAGGGGGCGCAGAGGGGGGAGAGGTCAGAGGAGGGGAGAGGTCAGAGGAGAGGGCAGAGAGGGGAGAGGTCAGAGGAGGGGCGCAGAGAGGGGAGAGGCCAGAGGAGGGGGTCGAGGAGAGGGGAGAGGTCAGAGGAGGGGTCGCAGAGGGGAGAGGTCAGAGGAGGGGGGCAGAGGGAGAGGTCAGAGGAGGGTGCAGAGAGGGGAGGGGAGAGGTCAGAGGAGGGGGGCAGAGGGGAGAGGTCAGAGGAGGGGAGAGGTCAGAGGAGGGGAGAGGTCAGAGGAGGGGAGAGGTCAGAGGAGGGGAGAGGTCAGAGGAGGGGGGCAGAGGGGAGAGGTCAGAGGAGGGGGCAGAGAGGGGAGGGGAGAGGTCAGAGGAGGGGAGAGGTCAGAGGAGGGGAGAGGTCAGAGGAGGGGAGAGGTCAGAGGAGGGGAGAGGTCAGAGGAGGGGAGAGGTCAGAGGAGGGGAGAGGTCAGAGGAGGGGGCGCAGAGGGGGGAGAGGTCAGAGGAGGGGAGAGGTCAGAGGAGGGGGCGCAGAGAGGGGAGAGGCCAGAGGAGGGGGTCGAGGAGAGGGGAGAGGTCAGAGGAGGGGTCGCAGAGGGGAGAGGTCAGAGGAGGGGGGCAGAGGGGAGAGGTCAGAGGAGGGGCGCAGAGAGGGGAGAGGTCAGAGGAGGGGGGCAGAGGGGAGAGGTCAGAGGAGGGGCGCAGAGAGGGGAGAGGTCAGAGGAGGGGCGCAGAGAGGGGAGAGGTCAGAGGAGGGGGCAGAGGGAGAGGTCAGAGGAGGGGGCAGAGGGGAGAGGTCAGAGGAAGGGGGGCAGAGGGGAGAGGTCAGAGGAGGGGGCGCAGAAGGGAGAGGTCAGAGGAGGGGGCAGAGAGGGGAGAGGTCGAGGAGGGGGGCGGAGAGGGGAGAGGTCAGAGGAGGGGGGCGGAGAGGGGAGAGGTCAGAGGAGGGAGAGGTCAGAGGAGGGGAGAGGTCAGAGGAGGGGGGCAGAGAGGGGAGAGGTCAGAGGAGGGGGCGCAGAGGGGAGAGGTCAGAGGAGGGGGCGCAGAGGGGAGAGGTCAGAGGAGGGGGCGCAGAGGGGAGAGGTCAGAGGAGGGGGCGCAGAGGGGAGAGGTCAGAGGAGGGGGCGCAGAGGGGAGAGGTCAGAGGAGGGGGCGCAGAGGGGAGAGGTCAGAGGAGGGGGCGCAGAGGGGAGAGGTCAGAGGAGGGGGCGCAGAGGGGAGAGGTCAGAGGAGGGGCAGAGAGGGGAGAGGTCAGAGGAGGGGGCGGAGAGGGGAGAGGTCAGAGGAGGGGAGAGGTCAGAGGAGGGGGGCAGAGAGGGGCAGAGAGGGGAGAGGTCAGAGGAGGGGGCGGAGAGGGGAGAGGTCAGAGGAGGGGGGCAGAGAGGGGAGAGGTCAGAGGAGGGGGCGGAGAGGGGAGAGGACAGAGGAGGGGGAAGAGGGGAGGTCAGAGGAGGGGGGCAGAGAGGGGAGAGGTCAGAGGAAGGGGCGGAGAGGGGAGAGGTCAGAGGAGGGGGAAGAGGGGAGGTCAGAGGAGGGGGGCGGAGAGGGGAGAGGTCAGAGGAGGGGGCGCAGAGGGGAGAGGTCAGAGGAAGGGGCGGAGAGGGGAGAGGTCAGAGGAAGGGGCGCAGAGGGGAGAGGTCAGAGGAAGGGGGCGCAGAGAGGGGAGAGGTCAGAGGAGGGGAGAGGTCAGAGGAGGGGGCGCAGAGAGGGGAGAGGTCAGAGGAGGGGGGCGGAGAGGGGAGAGGTCAGAGGAGGGGGGCAGAGGGGAGAGGTCAGAGGAGGGGAAGAGGGAGAGGAGGTCAGAGGAGGGGGCGGAGAGGGGAGAGGTCAGAGGAGGGGGGCAGAGGGGAGAGGTCAGAGGAGGGGGAAGAGGGGAGAGGTCAGAGGAGGGGGAAGAGGGAGAGGTCAGAGGAGGGGGGCGGAGAGGGGAGGTCAGAGGAGGGGGGCGGAGAGGGAGGTCAGAGGAGGGGGGCGGAGAGGGGAGGTCAGAGGAGGGGGGCGGAGAGGGGAGGTCAGAGGAGGGGGGCGGAGAGGGGAGAGGTCAGAGGAGGGGCGCAGAGGGGAGAGGTCAGACGAGGGGGGCAGAGGGGAGAGGTCAGAGGAGGGGGGCAGAGGGGAGAGGTCAGAGGAGGGGGCGCAGAGGGGAGAGGTCAGAGGAGGGGGCGTAGAGGGGAGAGGTCAGAGGAGGGGGCGCAGAGGGGAGAGGTCAGAGGAGGGGGCAGAGAGGGGAGAGGTCAGAGGAGGGGGCGGAGAGGGGAGAGGTCAGAGGAGGGGAGAGGTCAGAGGAGGGGAGAGGTCAGAGGAGGGGGGCAGAGAGGGGGCAGAGAGGGGAGAGGTCAGAGGAGGGGGCGGAGAGGGGAGAGGTCAGAGGAGGGGGGCAGAGAGGGGGAGAGGTCAGAGGAGGGGGGCGGAGAGGGGAGAGGACAGAGGAGGGCGAAGAGGGAGGTCAGAAGAGGGGGGCAGAGAGGGGAGAGGTCAGAGGAAGGGGCGGAGAGGGGAGAGGTCAGAGGAGGGGGAAGAGGGGAAGTCAGAGGAGGGGGGCGGAGAGGGGAGAGGTCAGAGGAGGGGGCGCAGAGGGGAGAGGTCAGAGGAAGGGGCGGAGAGGGGAGAGGTCAGAGGAAGGGGGCGCAGAGGGGAGAGGTCAGAGGAAGGGGGCGCAGAGAGGGAGAGGTCAGAGGAGGGGAGAGGTCAGAGGAGGGAGAGGTCAGAGGAGGGGAGAGGTCAGAGGAGGGGGCGCAGAGAGGGGAGAGGTCAGAGGAGGGGGGGCGGAGAGGGGAGAGGTCAGAGGAGGGGGGCAGAGGGGAGAGGTCAGAGGAGGGGGAAGAGGGGAGGTCAGAGGAGGGGGGCGGAGAGGGGAGAGGTCAGAGGAGGGGGGCAGAGGGGAGAGGTCAGAGGAGGGGGAAGAGGGGAGAGGTCAGAGGAGGGGGGAAGAGGGGAGGTCAGAGGAGGGGGGCGGAGAGTGGAGGTCAGAGGAGGGGGGCGGAGAGGGGAGGTCAGAGGAGGGGGGCGGAGAGGGGAGGTCAGAGGAGGGGGGCGGAGAGGGGAGGTCAGAGGAGGGGGGCGGAGAGGGGAGAGGTCAGAGGAGGGGGGCAGAGGGGAGAGGTCAGAGGAGGGGAAGAGGGGAGGTCAGAGGAGGGGGGGCGGAGAGGGAGAGGTCAGAGGAGGGGGGCAGAGGGAGAGGTCAGAGGAGGGGGGGAGAGGGGAGAGGTCAGAGGAGGGGGGCAGAGGGGAGAGGTCAGAGGAGGGGGAAGAGGGGAGAGGTCAGAGGATGGGGGAAGAGGGGAGGTCAGAGGAGGGGGGCGGA
Organism: Leptodactylus fuscus; assembly: GCF_031893055.1. NCBI lineage: Eukaryota > Metazoa > Chordata > Amphibia > Anura > Leptodactylidae > Leptodactylus > Leptodactylus fuscus. The sequence goes on along the minus strand of NC_134268.1, from coordinate 1,564,141 downwards.
GAGGGGAGGTCAGAGGAGGGGGGCGGAGAGGGGAGGTCAGAGGAGGGGGGCGGAGAGGGGAGGAGGTCAGAGGAGGGGGCGGAGAGGGGAGGTCAGAGGAGGGGGGCGGAGAGGGGAGAGGTCAGAGGAGGGGCGCAGAGGGGAGAGGTCAGAGGAGAGAGGTCAGAGGAGGGGGGCAGAGGGGAGAGGTCAGAGGAGGGGGCGCAGAGGGGAGAGGTCAGAGGAGGGGGGCAGAGAGGGAGAGGTCAGAGGAAGGGGGTCAGAGGAGGGGGGCAGAGAGGGGAGAGGTCAGAGGAGGGGGCGGGGCAGAGCACTGAGGAGAGCACGGGGGCGGGGCAGAGCACTGAGGAGAGCACGGGGGGCGGGGCAGAGCACTGAGGAGAACACTGGGGGCGGGGCAAAGCACTGAGGAGAGTACGGGGGGCGGGGCATAGCACTGAGGAGAGCACGGGGGGCGGGGCATAGCACTGAGGAGAGCACGGGGGCGGGGCAGAGCACTGACGAGAGCACAGGGGGCGGGGTAGAGCACTGAGGAGCGCACAGGGGGCGGGGCAGAGCACTGAGGAGCACAGGGGGCGGGGCAGAGCACTGAGGAGCACAGGGGGCGGGGCAGAGCACTGAGGAGCACAGGGGGCGGGGCAGAGCACTGAGGAGCACAGGGGGCGGGGCAGAGCACTGAGGAGAGTACAGGGGCGGGGCAGAGCACTGAGGAGAGCACAGGGGGCGGGGCAGAGCACTGAGGATCGGATCATCACAAGGTTCGGGGCCGCTCACCCGCCGCAGAGAACCGAAAGTCCCGCAGGAATCGCAGCGTCTCCTCCAGACCACAGAACAAGGTGAAGCCGCCACTGAATGGCGCCTCCCGGAAGAAGAGCTCGAACTCCGCCGCCTCCCGGTGCCGCCCGCTGCTCCAGTAACCGTAAGCCATAGTGAACTGGTAGAGATCGGTAAGTAGCGGCAGCTCCATGCCTGCGGAGAACCTGTCACCGAGCGGCCAATGACAGCGAGAGGGGAACCGGAAGTCCCGCCCCCTGCGCCCACAGCCTGCCGGGAAGTGTAGTCCAGGCCCTCCTGCTGTGCGAGAGACCTGCGCTGACCACGTGATCAGACTTCTGTGTGGGCGGAGCAAAGCTGCAATGTGTCGGGTTGTATCGGCCAGAACTTTCTCTCACCGACTTTCTTTGAGGTTTTGCGGTTGATTGCAGATCATCTCTCTAACACTCCGCCCTGCCTAGGTGACTTACTGACCGTATAATATCACTGCGTGCCGTATCATTGTATATTACATTTATCTGCCACATATCTATAGTCTCATCTATCACATCCCAGGACATTGGATACAATATTATATTATACACTCACCGGCCACTTTATTAGGTCCACCATGCTAGTAACGGGTTGGACCCCCTTTTGCCTTCAGAACTGCCTCAATTCTTCGTGGCATAGATACAACAAGGTGCTGGAAGCATTCCTCAGAGATTTTGCTCCATATTGACATGATGACATCACACAGTTGCAGTCGCAGATTTGTCGGCTGCACATCCATGATGCGAATCTCCCGTTCCACCACATCCCAAAGATGCTCCTCTATTGGATTGAGATCTGGTGACTGTGGAGGCCATTGGAGTACAGTGAACTCATTGTCATGTTCAAGAAACCAGTCTGAGATGATTCCAGCTTTATGACATGGCATTGCATTATCCTGCTGAAAGTAGCCATCAGATGTTGGGTACATTGTGGTCATAAAGGGATGGACATGGTCAGCAACAATACTCAGGTAGGCTTTGGCGTTGCAACGATGCTCAATTGGTACCAAGGGGCCCAAAGAGTGCCAAGAAAATATTCCCCACACCATGACACCACCACCACCAGCCTGAACCGTTACCGATACAAGGCAGGATGGATCCATGCTTTCATGTTGTTGACGCCAAATTCTGACCCTACCATCCGAATGTCGCAGCAGAAATCGAGACTCATCAGACCAGGCAACGTTTTTCCAATCTTCAATTGTCCAATTTCGATGAGCTTGTGCAAATTGTAGCCTCAGTTTCCTGTTCTTAGCTGAAAGGAGTGGCCCCCGGTGTGGTCTTCTGCTGCTGTAGCCCATCTGTAGCCTCAAAGTTGGACGTACTGTGCGGCGTTCAGAGATGCTCTTCTGGCTACCTTGGTTGTAACGGGTGGCTATTTGAGTCACTGTTGCCTTTCTATCAGCTCGAACCAGTCTGGCCATTCTCCTCTGACCTCTGGCATCAACAACGCATTTCCGCCCCCCACAGAACTGCCGCTCACTGGATGTTTTTTCTTTTTCGGACCATTCTCTGTAAACCCTAGAGATGGTTGTGCGTGAAAATCCCAGTAGATCAGCAGTTTCTGAAATACTCAGACCAGCCCTTCTGGCACCAACAACCATGCCACGTTCAAAGGCACTCAAATCACCTTTCTTCCCCATACTGATGCTCGGTTTGAACTGCAGGAGATTGTCTTGACCATGTCTACATGCCGAAATGCACTGAGTTGCCGCCATGTGATTGGCTGATTAGAAATTAAGTGTTAACGAGCAGTTGGACAGGTGTACCTAATAAAGTGGCCGGTTAGTGTATATACGTGCTGTGGTAACTTGTGATGACAAATTGTAACATAATCTACAAACAGACTGTGATTTATTTCTTTGTTACCAATATTCAGTCTTTGATTACAACTTGTCACATATATACTAAGTGTCGCTCTGTCCTGATAGGATTCTGTTCTCAGACATTGTTAGAGCGCAGTCACTTTATTATCCTTTATATAATAATCTTACATTACACAGGACTTTATTACATAGTGTGCTGTTCTTTATTGAAGACACAATATTCAACGTTATTCATTCGTTCCAAAGATAGAGGAATAATAATTGCCACGTCCCGGTTGTTACCTTGTCTTGTTAGAACAACTACAGGTTCACAGACTGTGACTAGAGATGAGCGAACGCCGTTTGATGGAATATCAGGCCGTTCGGGATATTTGATTCCAATCGAATACAAGGCCGCATACGCAGTAAAATTCGTATCCCCTCCCCCCTTCCCTGGCGCTTTTTTTGCACCAATAACTGTGCAGAGGAGGAGGGACAGGAACCAAGGCTGCCATCAGGAATTTTGGGGCCCCATACAGCCTAAGTGTCTGCCCCCCCCCACCGCCATTTTAAAACTACTTTATTTTGCGACATACCAATTCTGTATTACATTTCCCTTTATTTAGCAGCATTACAAGGCTTAATCAGATTCTATTTGCAGGTAAAATCTGCTCCGTGTGACAGCGCCTATAGAGAGCCAGCACCATCTATAAGAGCCTCCTAATAAATTCTCAGGGCTTATTCACATTGCGTTTTTGGCCTCCCTTGCCGGGATACGTTGGTAACCAGTCAGAATCAGCTGTCAACTTATCCCTGCAAAAAAGGGGGGCCTGCAGTTCTCTGTGCAGGGATAAGTGGGGAGCTGATTGTGACTGGTTACCAACGTATCCCGGCAAGGGAGGCCAAAAACACAATGTGAACACTCCTTTATAGTGAAAGTCCCACCCCCAAACAGGCTGCTATGCTAGTAACACAGCGGCCTGCATCATTATTAATACAAAGCACACATACCTTTGGAGGTATTGTGCGCTTTGTAGTTCTCCAGCTAAAAACTTATATATTATTGCCCCAGACGTTCCCTCTCCGCAGTGCCGCACACCCGATGCCCCAACAATCCCCCTCCCCCCCCCCCCGTCCACCTTCTAACATCTTTCCACTGCCCCCTGTACCCATACCTCCCAACTTTTGAAGAACCAAAAGAGGGACAAAATGTGCGGCGCACTTTGCGCGCCACGGCAAATTTAGCCCCACCCACTGTTATGTTGACTCCACCCATTCTCATTAATTTTTCATGTGCCCGCACACTGTATAATCCTCCTACAGTCACCCATACATTATATGTCCCCCCTCTATCTCTCCCCCAGCTTCATATACACCCTTCATCTGTCCCCAGTTTCATGTCTCCCACCCAATCTCTGCCCCAGATTCATGTCCGCCCATCCATTTCTGCCCCCAGTTTCATGTCCCCCCCTCCATCTCTGTGCTGTTTCATGTCCCTCCATCTCTGCCCCCCAGATTCATGTCCCTCCATCTCTGCCCCCATATTCATGTCCCCTCCATCTCTGCCCCCATATTCATGTCCCTCCATCTCTGCCCCCATATTCATGTCCCTCCATTTCTGCCCCCAGATTCATGTCCCCTCCATCTCTGCCCCCATTGTCATGCCGTCCTCTCCATCTCTGCCCCCATATTCATGTCCCTCCATCTCTGCCCCCATATTCATGTCCCTCCATCTCTGCCCCCATATTCATGTCCTCTCCATCTCTGCCCCCATATTCATGTCCCTCCATCTCTGCCCCCATATTCATGTCCCTCCATCTCTGCCCCCATATTCATGTCCCTCCATTTCTGCCCCCAGATTCATGTCCCCTCCATCTCTGCCCCCATTGTCATGCCGTCCTCTCCATCTCTGCCCCCATATTCATGTCCCTCCATCTCTGCCCCCATATTCATGTCCCTCCATCTCTGCCCCCATATTCATGTCCTCTCCATCTCTGCCCCCATATTCATGTCCCTCCATCTCTGCCCCCATATTCATGTCCCTCCATCTCTGCCCCCATATTCATGTCCCTCCATCTCTGCCCCCATATTCATGTCCCTCCATCTCTGCCCCCATATTCATGTCCCTCCATCTCTGCCCCCATATTCATGTCCCTCCATCTCTGCCCCCATATTCATGTCCTCTCCATCTCTGCCCCCATATTCATGTCCCTCCATCTCTGCCCCCATATTCATGTCCCTCCATCTCTGCCCCCATATTCATGTCCCTCCATCTCTGCCCCCATATTCATGTCCCTCCGTCTCTGCCCCCATTGTCATGCCGTCCTCTCCATCTCTGCCCCCATATTCATGTCCCTCCATCTCTGCCCCCATTGTCATGCCGTCCTCTCTCTGCCCCCAGTTTCACATTCCACATTACACTGACTGACTTACCTTCTCCTTCGTTCCCTCGCTGCGCGCCTCTCTCTCACTGGCGCACAGTTATAGACGCGATGTGACGTCATCACATCGCGCCTACAAGCCAGTAGCAGCGGCGGCGGCGAAGCGAGGAGCTGACACAGGTCAGCTCCTCGCTTCAGCCGCATATGTGTCAGCGAGAGAGGCACGCAGCGGCGAAGCGAGGAGCTGACCTGTGTCAGCTCCTTGCTTCAGCCGCGTATGTCTTCAACTCAGATCTGCGTCCTCTGGATGCAGATCTGAGTTGAAATAGGACATACACAATGACTGCTACGGGCGCCAGGGGGCCCGGGCCCCCCCACCTTTTTCAATTTGGCCGGGCCCCTGACGCCAGTAGCAGTAGTACTGGCCTATCGGCGGCCCTGACAGGAACTATGACAACGGAGGAATTGGAAAAACCCATTGGCTGCCGAAAACATGTGACCTCTGATTCATAAGAATAGTGTCGGCCATCTTCGTCTCATTTTTGTTTTGGAGTGATAGGGAGAGCGCAGTCTCAGTGTGAGAAACAGATTGCAGTGTTTTATAGGCAGGAATAACAGATCTTTTCAGAGCCACACTGCAGGAAGACTGTATACATACACTGAAACTGCAAATCGTGCCGCAGGGGACGTGGGCGAGGACGTGGACATGGATATCCAGCTGGGTATCCACTCCATAGTCCAGGTACTGGAGAGGGGCTGCCAGCACCTGATTCACTCTTCCTCCTCCTCCAACCCCAGCCCTTTCTCCGTTATGTAATTGTAAAAAACAATTTTAATTAATGTTTCATGGATACCCCCCAAGGGCCTGCAAATCTATTTTTTTAGGGGTCACCCCAAGGGCCAAAAAATAAAACTCTGCTGCTACAAGGCTCAACTCACCTGAAGGTCAAACAACTCTGCTGTTTAAAGGCTGAAGTCACCGGAAGGGCCCCAATCTCTGCTGGAGCTCAGCTTAAGGGCCTGGCACTTCATTTGTACGGGCTCATGTTAAGGGCCATAACAGTGAATTTTGGAAGGTCTCCCCCCATCACACACATATATATATACAGTACACACACATATATACATACATATATACACATCACACACATCCACAATGACAGGTCAGGGGGGGAATGAAGGATTTCCCATTGTCTATTCCATCTGTGCTTGTCATGGGTAATGTGATATAAAGGGGGGCTTGGTAATGTTTGTGGAGCTTACATTGGGGTTTGTGTCCCTCCATTTGGGGAGTAAAGAAGGTTTCCAGGTATTTCCCCCTTTGATAGAGGTTGTAGTGAGTGTGTATAGTGTGTAGTTGTTAGGCTGTGATAGTGGGGTAATAGAGGGGCTTTGGGGTGTTAGATGCCCCCAGACATGCGCCCCCTGCTGGCCCAGTTACATTGCAGAGGTGTTGCATCATTTCCTGGGGTGTCATAGTGGACTTGGTGACTCTCCTGAGGTGAATGGTGGGATCCCCTGAAACTAAGCATTGTCTCCCATAGACTATAATAGGGTTCCATATTCCTTCCAATAGTCCCATATTCAGATGATATTCGGAACGGATAACGAACATCGAATATTTTACTGTTCCCTCATCTCTGATCACCTGCATCCAGTATTGAGCGTTGGCCTTGTCACTTGTGCTCGTGGACTTCTCCCGATTCTCTGAATCTTCTGATGATTTTCTTACTGTAGATTGTGAGATTTTCCAAGTCTTTGCATTTTCATACTGAGGAACATTTGCCTAGAATTGCACCACAGTTTTTAGTGTTTTTGTCACCTGTGCTCTATTGTCTAACTTCCCTTCCAACTCGAAGCCTGAATAAAACTATTTAAAATCAGAATTTTAATAGTTAATTTCTATAAAAAATTCATTTCTCAGCCTTCTTAATCCTTAAAAGTATCCAGACACCGGCGCACACAGACAGAGGCCCGGAGCCCAGTTTGTTTCCCCTTATGGTGATATATTGCTTGGTGAATATATATGAGTATATATATATCGTATCATGTGACTGGACAATAGTATAGATACGCCAAACATATCCCTAGGCTTTGGGGGTCTGTCTGTATGCGCCAGGCCTGGAAGCCTTTACGGAGTAAGAAGGCTGAAGAGTGATGTTCTTAGAACTATTACAATATTGATTCTAAAGCATCTTATTCGGGTTTTTAGTTCTTGTTTTGATACAACGTTCCCCTTTCGATACCTGATCTTCGCTCTATTCTGAACCGGTCACTTCCCATATGTGATCTGTGTTTTATTGGGGCTGCACCAGATCCCGTCAGACATCAGTGTAGTGTTTGTACTCGGAGCTTTGTACATTGCCTGCTTTAAATATAAGGGGATAACACAATAAAGTTTACAAAAAGATTCAAAGTGAGAAAACCAGTTTATTACAAAACCCTCCTGACATAAGGGCTGCACTTACTGCAGGGTGAGGGGGGTTACTGTGCGGGGGTCTCAGGTGTGTTCATGTGAATCCGACTCGAGAAGGTTTTTATAAAAGTAAAATATCACAACGTTCAGTCACTCTCCACCCTTCATGGTTATGGGGTTGGCTATAAGAACTGGAAGCTCGTGGGACATAAGGTGCGGTGTAAACCCTCTGACCGCTCTCATAGTGAAATCTTTGATTTCATTGTTCACATGTAGAACACTAAGATGGCTTCTCTCCTGTGTGACTTCTCTCATGTTTAACATGACTTGATTTAAATGTAAAGCATTTGCCACATACTGAACATGAGAAGGGCTTCTCTCCCGTGTGAATTCTCTGATGCTTAACCAGATCTGATTTATTTGTACAGCTCTTTCCACATTCTGAACATGAATATGGCTTCTCTCCTGTGTGAATTCTTTCGTGTTTAACGAGACTTGATTTGTTGGTAAAGCTTTTCCCACAGACCGAGCATGAGAATGGCTTCTCTCCCGTGTGAATTCTTTCATGTATAATAAAATTTGATTTAACTGTAAAACATTTCCCACATTCCGAACATGAAAATAGCTTGTCTCCTGTGTGGATTCTCTCGTGTATAACAAGACTTGATTTATCTGTAAAGCATTTTCCGCACAGCAAGCATGAAAAGGGCTTCTCTCCCGTGTGAATTCTCTGGTGTATAACAAGATGGGATTTCTGGTAAAAACATCTACCACATTCTGAGCATGAGAAGGGCTTCTCCCCCGTGTGACTTCTCTCATGTCTAACAAGATGGGATTTCTGGTAAAAACATTTCCCACATTCCGAACATGAGAATGGCTTCTCTCCTGTGTGAATTCTCTCATGTTTAACAAGATTAGATTTTTTTGTAAATGCTTTCCCGCATACAGAACATGAATATGGCTTTTCCCTCGTGTGACTTCTCTCATGCGTATAATGATTAAATTTATCTGTAAAGCATTTCCCACATTCGGAGCACGGATAGAGTTTGTCTCCTGTGTGAATTCTCTGATGTTTAACAAGATCTGCGTTCTCGGTAAAACTACTCTCACCTTGACAAGGATTTTGGTTTTCTCCTGAGTTGTTTGCAAACTGTTTTCCGTATTTGTCACTTTCCTCCAGTTTTGGGCCGGTAGTTGTAGTGATAATCTGTGACTGGTCAGGAGACGGTTCCTTGGGATTTGGGGGATTATATGATGGATCTGTCCTGTGACGTCCTGGGTGGACATTACGAGTGGTGGCATTTATTCCCGAGGAGCGCTGCATCATCTCTTCATCTTCTTCTTTGCATTTTAAAGAAATCAGGAATTTTTCGGCAGAGTTCTCACAGGGATTATCTGTCGGAATTAAAGTGGAACAGAAATATCACACTGTGGACATCTGTAGAATATTTTTAACCCTATTCTATAACATTTTTGTTTTTTTTCTCCCTGCCTTCCATGAGCTGTATGTGGTCTTTTTTTGCAGGACAAACTGTACTTGGTAATGGTACCATATAATCCTACTATCCTACTATACTATACATACTGTATATACATATGAAAGTTTGTGTGTTTGGATGTTTGTTACTCAATCACGCAAAAACGGCTGAACGGACTTGGCTGAAATTTGGCACACACATAGATAAGAACCCCGATTAAAATATAGACTACTTTTTATCCCGGTAAATGACATCGCTATGTGGTGGGTGGAGCTACACACTAATTTGGGAGCGGAGCTAAACAGGAGGGAGCTGGACATTGTGAAAGCTGAAGAAAATGGAGTCTCATAGAAGATCAGGAGACTACAGAACATACAGGCTGTGTGTGGCCAAGAGGAGTATATCGGGTGTAGAGTTTCAGTAAGTAGGATGGGGAATCTGTTGTTCTGCTTCAGATGGGGGAAGGTGGAGAACTGTTGTACATTTCAGCAATACTGAGCGACACTCTCACACAACACAAGCCCTGTAATCCAAATTAGCAGATGTAGCAGAGCTGAGCCATTTGTGTGTGTAACACAAGGGCATGTGGTCTTCGGACTGTGCTGGGGGGAGGGCGAACTGTGTCAAAGTTCAGCAGCAGCCATTCAACTGTGTCTAACACAGACGTTGCTAGGACACTCAGACAAGACAACCCCTCTGATCCAAATTGCCCGATGTAGCCGAGCTGAGGCAGTGCGGTACCACAGCTTGCTCTGCTCTCCATACGGATGTGCATACAGCTGGGGCTGCTGCACATATGTACAGATGTAGCAGAGCCGACACGCAGATGCAGGCGGATCACCACCAACCACATTTGGCTAATTATAAGCGGCTCATCGCCAACAACAACTCGCAGACAAAGTCGCGGGCAGAAGCTAGTATTCTAATATACTATCCTACTGTCTATACTGGGAAGCTGAAAATATGGAGGAAGTATTAAAAAATGAATTTGCACTATTTTCTTTTGGGTTTTATTTTTACGTTGTGCCGCCAAAACTTTACACTGTGAGATGACAAGATCTCAGTAAGACCAAATTTATTTAGTTTTTATGTTTAATACCTTTATATAAATCCCAAACTTCTCTTTGAAAGACTTTCTACTGGCACCAGTAACTGTTTTCTATTCTACGTATCATATACTGTATTATGGCAATTCGGATTGGAAGCGACGCCCTAATGGCATCATGCTCATTGGAAGAAACCGGACTGTAAGCCTGATATTATTAAATGAACTGGATTCAAGATAGCAGCGTCATAATCAATCAATCAATACTATATAAAAATGATCCCAATAACCAAGTTAGAAGCCGTTAGGACAATAATAAAAAAATCTATTGACGATTACGATTAACACTGATGGTGAAATTAACAGAACCAATAATAATAAGTAGTTAAATAATGTCCTCCCCGGATGCTATAAAGTATTACTGTTCTGTTATTACAATAGTGAATATCCAAAATGGAAGCTGTATCTTTCTATAGGGGACATCTATATGTGTCTTTACCGATATATTTATCACTCGCCATCTTCAGGGTACGTACATGTATTTAATCTTTTCTCACCATACAGGCTCACGTTCTGTACACGAGGGAGCGCCGCCATGTTGGTTATCTCGTCCGCACACAACCTGCTCTTACTCGCGCTCAGCCCGTAGTCTTTCACCTCAGTGCACATCTTACATGATTATTGGGATTGGTTTTATATGGAATAAAGTGAACAATTTGGATTTTTTAAAGAAATTAATCCAGGAACGATAAGACCTGGTTACTATCCTGGACGTCATTGGTTGTTGGATTATTTTTTGGTGGAGTATTGTTTCTTCGTTTGGATTTAGCTTGATATGAGAGGCTGTTTGCTGACACCAGGGTCACACTAGCGCTGACTCTCCGATAGAGAGGTGGACCCATAAAGGACCCTCGTCCCCCTCCATATTCACCTGAGCACAGCCAGGACAGAACTAGTGGCGGTCACTGCTCCCATTCAGTTCAGTAGGAGCACCAGAGATAGCCGAGTACTTCAGTTACCTCCATGTTCCCATTGTAGTGATTGGGAGCATCGACCACCAGTCCTACCAGCTGGACTGTGCTTGGGATGAATATGGTGCAGGACAAAGCTCCTGTAGACGTCACATCGTGGGGCAGCCCCTTGATGAAGCCTCAGAATGACCTTTCTGATTTCAGTATTACGTACCTGTGGTAACACCTCTTGGCGTTTCCTCCTTCACGTCTCTCGTACACGGGTGGTCGCCCACCATCCTCTCCTCTGCAGCCTCCACTTTGATAACCGTCAGACCTTCCTGGTGTGAGATGTGGAAACATTTAGTACAATACAGAAAACCTAACACATCAACATAAGAAACCCCCAAACCCAACACCAATGACGGCTCCGTCCGCCCCAGTCTATATGTGGTCCGGGACTCCGCGCCATCTACCTGACGACTCTTCATCTGTTCTTCATCTACTTCCACAACCTTAATGTCCATCAGATTGTCGCCCTAAACGAACAAGAAAGAAAGTGGAATTAACTTTGGGTTGACGACTTTACGGTCAGATCTTGTTCAGACTTTGGCGTCATCTACCTGCTCAGGCTCTGGGATATTGGGATGTTCCTCTGGGCAGTCCTGAGAATACAGAGGACGGGGACATCTCTCTGGTGGATTCCTCCAACTGGATCCATCTATGAAGAGACAATCACACAGTGACGGAACCCCTGCGCTGCTGTAGATCTGTCTGTACATCAGACACTTCTGTCAGGGTTATCGGGGCCCCTATTGGGTCGCTCAACAACTGAACCCCAAGATAATCCAGTCTGCCCAGGCTTGGGGCTTCCGATCCATCCAGAGACTCGGCTATCTACCCATTCTCGAGGAAATCCATTCCAAGTCATGGAAGAGGCTCAGACATTGATGTATTTAACCCCTTAAGGACACGGCTATTTTTGGGCATTGAGGACATGGCAATTTTTCCATCACTGAATTCTCAGAGCCATAATGTAGTTGGATTGGAGCTTCTTTTGTGTGGGACAAGTTGTATTTTCTAATGACGAGTTCTGTCGCAGCATTGGGTATGCCTCCAGTGCTGTTTGAGCTCTGGGCCCGCCCCCAGTGCTGCGAGAGAAATCATTTGCATACCGACAAAAAACAGGATTTCTATGGAACAGTGGCGCGAAGAAGACATCTAAGGGTAGGAGACGAATAGTCGTTCTGAAGGCTATTCCTATGTGGTACCCAGAAAAAAATTAGTTTTAATGATAGGATCCCTTTAATGGCATTCTGTGGTCAGTAACACTACAGTCATTTTTTTAAAATTTTTTCTTTGTTTTACTATTTTTTCCCAACTAAATACATTGATAACTGTGTGAAATCTGCTTTTATGTGTTTTTCTTGGTAGCTTTGTATGTCCACAATAACAGCGAAAACCAACCCTCAGCCCCGGGGATTGCAGCTTATTATAGTTCAAAAAGGCTTGGCAGAAGAGAAAAAAAATTCAAGGAAAACCCAAAAATCTTTATCCCGAAAAAATAAAATATAACAACAAAAGATCTATAAACTAAACATAACGACCCTTGTGCCGAAATACTATTTATCCCAAAGACTGAACATTGTTTAAAAAAACGAAATTTCACAATTTTTTATTGTTCTTCATGTTCGTACCAAAGAATGGAAGAAAAAGTGGCCAAAAAAAATAATAACAAAAAAAAAAAAAAAAACAAGCCCTCACACATCTCCACTGATGTCAGAATTAGACTGGCACGGATCTTTATGGATCTTGATGGATCTTTGAATCCAGAATCAAAAATATTTTTTTTTCTAATGCTAATAATATAAAAAAACACAGATATTCGGCACCACCATAACTATGACAACCGCTACAATCCCTGAAAATCCATAGGATTAAATGTGTTGTGTATTTTCTTTGCATTCATTAGTTGGTAATTTGTAGAAAATCTTTGCTCTTTACATACCGTAGCAGTTTATGCTTAGTCCCCTGGGGGCGGCCATATTGGAGACACAGTTGCCGTATCGGTAACGTCTGTGTACACAGGGGGAGCTGTATACAGACCCATATTTGTATGTACAGTAGTGTTACCAACCTGCCTTAGCTAGACCTCCAACATCACAATAGAATTATCAATAACCTGCTAATGCCAATGAGATGACTCTGCACAAACTCTCTCAGTCTATACAGCAAAGCTGACAAGTAGACAGACAAAAGAGTTGTATACAGAGTCATATTTGTGTATATAGTATGTAGTGTTATTATTCTGTCTTACCTAGATCTCCGGCATCACCATAGAGCCATCACTAACCTGCCCACCTGCGTAGAACAATGAGATGACTCTGCGCAATCTTCCCCAATCTATTCAGCATAGCAGAGAGGTGAGCGACAAACACCTGGAGCTCTGAGCTTGTGTCTGCTCTAGTGTCCAGTATGTCAATTATATAGTACTCAATATTTCATCACATTTTATATCAACAGTCACATAAAAAGAATTTTAAAAAATATTTTAAAAAATTATTAGCAAAATAATAATCTGTGCAGTTTTTCATGTTTTCTCACAGCAATATGGCTACAAGTTGGATAGAAAAAGCTCGATCTAGATCTTAGAATAACCAACCCCAGTCTGTGGCGTCTGTCTGACGGGAAGTGGCTGGGTTTTGATTCCATGTCACCCACAAAGTTGCCCTTTGAGCGTAAAACCTGAATGTCTATATCAGTGAAGTTGATAGGGATCGATAAAGACTAGGGTTGAGCGATCGGGACCAGAAAAGATTGGATTCCGATCGCCGATCGAGTAAATTTCACGATCGTGATCGGAATTCTGATCCTGATCTTTTCCAGCGGGATCGAGGTCGGAGGTTATCTCAAGATCGGCTCAACCCTAAAAGTGACTTTTCCCATAGAGAAGCATTGAGTAGGGTTGAGCGATCGGGATCAGAAAAGATCGGATTCCGATCGGTGATCGAGCAAATTTCATGATCGCGATCGGCTGGAAAATGATCAGAAATCGGATTTTAAAATTGATCCTGAAATCTCAAGATCGGCTCAACCCTGATAAAGACACAAGTCCAAACTATAAACCTACCACGTTGATCCAGAGAAAGGCAACTCCCCACGAGGCTGACACCATTTACCCCATATTAGAGGGAAAACTTCTAAACTCAAAAAAGGGCAATAGTTCTCTGGATGCTGATCCCACCCCAGGACACCAGCGCTCAGCCATCACAACATACCATGGCAGCCAGATCAATAGTCTCACTGTAAAGAATCTCCATCTATGACTATGGAATATAGAGGATGCCCTTGATATGGGCCTGGGCCTAGAAAGACCATTGGAAAGACCTCCGTCCATTCATATAACTCTACATTGTGATTAGGACATTGTGATTAGGACATTGTGATTAGGTCGCCCTTAAACTGAACATCCTTCATCCCCTGTATTGTCCTCCTCTGCGCCTGTTCTATATCCTACCTATATACAAGTGTCCAAAACTCTGCCCTATTTCAGGAGGAGCGGAGAGCCCGGAGGTGAAGGTATTGGATTTAACCCAACGGGAAACTTCAGAAATTTTTGAATGAGGTGAGTCCTGACCTGGGACTTATCTGAAGAATGTGTTTTTTGGCCTCCCCGACCACATCTGGGCAATGAATGACTGTAGAGGCGGCCACGTATGTCTGCAATGCTCTCCATCCACTACTATTGTATCACACGAGTACTAGGGTGTCCGTTCTTCTGGTACATCGGAGGACCAAAATAAATGGACCCCATTAAAATAAAGCCCAATGACCATAACGGGGTCCTTCAGGTGTCTGGTCTTTTGGTGATTTTGGAGGCCGACTCTCTTGTGGCTGGTACTCCTCGATTAGTCTCATGTGAATAGACTTATATCGTGGGGTCTGCGGCTGAATCAGTCACAGAATTTGGGGCAGTATCATGGAGGACACTTATTTTTTTCGAGATGGAATTTGGCGCTAATATTTAGGCAAAATCTGCATCAAATTCCTCCGTGTGCACAATCCCTTGGGTAGACAAAACGTACCAAATGCCGATTATAAGGAAACAATTCACACAACGTGATTATAAAGCCATTTATACGGAAATAAAACCCTACGTGACAGGAAGGTTACAGATAATACTCAGAGGAGGACAATGAGAGTCATGGTGCGGAGGAGGCCAGAGCGTCACGTAACCCCGGTAAAAGTCATCGGCGTGGCTTAAGGTTTTCTTCCAGTCGTTCTCCAGTCTTCAAGTTTATGGAGTCGGCAGAGTCCAAGTCTCGCCCTACAGTCACGTGATAATGTATGGACGTCCCATGTACGGTTCATGTAACATACGTGTTCCATCAATATCTCTTCTTCAGATGAAGGGGAAGAATGTATTGTTAGTGTATATCCACACCAGGCTGATTTTGCGTACAAATTTCTGCCACTGAAAATCCACTCCACACCTCCGAACGTGGCGGTTTATGAATTACGTACATGGATTCTACAAGACACTTTCAGACAAATGGGACGGACACAGAGATTTCTGCAACAAACTGCTGTGTGCTACAGTATATAAAGCCTATAGGGGGCGGTCTACCCTTTTATCTATGCCGAGAGGTTCATGGCGACATTTCCACGTCATGGCTTTGGAATCAAGAAGGCCGAAACCGAAATATTGAGCATCTCCCACATTCTGACCCCATAAATGGCTTCTTTCCTATGTGAGTTCTCTCACTTCTGACAAGTTGTGGTTTCTTGCGGATCATGGACATGGCTTCTCTCCTATGTGAACTCTCTGATGTTTCACAAGGTTTGATTTCTTTGTAAAACATCGGCCACATTCTGAACATGAGAATGGCTTCTCTCCCGTGTGAGTTCTTTGATGTATAACAAGATGTTCTTTCTGACAAAAGGATTTGCTACATTCAGAACATGAGAATGGCTTCTCCCCTGTGTGAGTTCTCTGATGTATAACCAGGTGTGATTTTTGGTGAAAGCGCTTTCCACACTCAGAGCATGAATATGGCTTCTCCCCTGTGTGAGTTCTCTGATGCTTAATAAGATTAGATTTCTTTGTAAAGCACTTCCCACATAATGAACACGAAAATGGCTTCTCTCCCATGTGGGTTCCTTGATGTTTCACAAGATTCGATTTATTAGTAAAACATCTTCCACATTCTGAACACGAAAACGGCTTCTCCCCAGTGTGAGTTCTTAGATGTATAACTAGATGCAACTTCTGGTAAAAACCTTTGCCACACTCAGAACATGAGAATGGCTTCTCTTCTGTGTGAATTCTCTCATGTTTAAAAAGATTTGCCTTTTTCGGAAAACATTTCCCACAAACTGAACATGGAAATGGCTTCTCTCTAGTGTGACTTCTCTCGTGTGAAACAAAATCTGATTCATCTGTGAAATACTCCCCACATTCAGAACATGGATATAGCTTCTCTCCTGTGTGAATTCTCTGATGTTTAACAAGGTCTGTTCTTTGGGCAAAACAACTTCCACACTGAAAACATGAATATGGATTCTCTTCTGTCTGGTTTTTCCCATGTTGGTCGAGGCCCGATTCCCCTGAACAGGAGTATGGCTTCGGCCCTGGGTGAAAGCTTTTCCCCCCTTTCTTGCGGGTACTTGTGGTGACAACCTGCGACTGGTCAGGGGATGGGTCCTTGTGATTCGGTAGGTTATATGTTGGATCTGTAGTGTGACATCTTGGGTGTACATTACGGGTGATGAGGTTTTCTCCTGGGGAGCGCTGCGCGATCTCTTCATCATCTTGATAATTTAGAGATATCATGAAGTTGTCCTCAGAGTCCTCACAGGGATTTTCTGTCAGAATTAAAATGGATTTTGTGATTTTTCTTTTTTTAAATACAAAGTTAGAAAAATTTCTATCATTCCTATTAGGCTGGAGACACACATGCAGTTTCTGATGCAGATTATCCCTTTCCCACTGTGGTCACTTTATTTTTACATTCTCCATTTTTATTGTACACCTTCCAAACCAGAACTTTTTTATTTTTTTCGCTCAGAATTGAATGGAGGCTTAGTTTTTGTGAGACAAATTTTACTTCATAAGGGCAGTGTTTAATATTTTGTGCAATACCGGGAGGCTGGAAAAAAATAAATCGGAATGGGTGGAAATTGGAAAAAAATAAAATTTTCCCATTTTCTTATGGATTTCAATTTTACCGCAAATGACACAATCGTAACAATCACAGTGACGGCAAATTCTTACAGTGATTGATACATGAAAAAATAAACCTTGATGATAGAAATAAAACTGAGTTTGCTTCCGGTGACCCCTGTCATGTTTTTTTAGATTTCCGTGTATAGAGCTATGTAAGGCGCGATGTTACATTTTTTGGAGTTGAAAAAGTGAAAAAATGGAAATTTGACCATTTATAATTTTTTTGAGCTGCGGTGTTTCACTATTTTTGTAGATGTTTTGTGACATGGAGATACCGAAAGTGATTACGGTTATTTTATGGATATTCTAGGGAAAGGGATGAGAAAACTTTTTTATAAAACAGGTTTTTTTTTTTTTTCCATTTCCTCTAGCTCCCCCCCCCGTTCCCCGGAGACTTGAACTTACATTCACTAGATTGCACGTACGCCATAGACTACAATACTACGGTGGTAAATTTACTGTATTACTATTGATCCTGTAATCGGGCCCTTCAATCCCAGCTGAGTGTCAGCCTTTGTGACCATTCACCATAAATGTACAGTGGGCGGGCTCAGGGAGAAACCCCCCCCTCCCCCCATTAACAACCAGGAACGGCGACTGCACAGGTCAGGGCTACTAACCCTTTAGATGTCATGGTCAATTGTGACCGTGGCACTTAAAGGGTTGTATAGTGGATATCTGTTCAGTTCTCTTACTGACTGGTACCCGCCTATCTGCATTATATTGGGGGGGACTAAAATTATAAGTAAAATTAAAAAAATAAAATTTAAAAAAAAACTAAAAATCCATATCAGCTTATTTTGCAATTTTACATATAAAAATAATATTAGTATATTTGTATAAATTTATACAAAAATAAACAACAAATGCAGAATATAGACATCAGCACAACTGACAAGGCCTGAACTGGCAGAATATAAAAGTATAGCACCCCTATAGTCAATGCTGTAATAAAAAAATAAAATTGAAAATGCCCAAAATGCAGGTTTGGTTTATTTTTGATACCACACCGCCTGTCAAAAATGGAATAAAAAGCAAATCAGCAGGTCCCTACTAAGTACCAATAAAAACTACAACTCAGCCCACAAAAAACGAGCATTTAATAAACAGCTCTGGAGACAGAAATATAAAGAAGTTTTTTGGGTCAGAATTTGGGTCAGAATTTGGCCATGCAAAAAAAACCAAAAAAAAAAACAACATTTTTATTTAATTTTTAAGAACAAAGCCTAAAAAACTAACACATCATATTACTGAATATTATATTTACTGACCATAGAATATAAATGAACACAGGAAAAAAAAATAAAACCTACGGCAGATGGGACTTATTTTTTTTTCTAAATTAAATTACTATTATTTAATTTAATTTTTATATAAAAAATTTGACCCCAAAAAACCTGGAAGGAGCTAAGCTGTGACATCATCTATTGTCAGTGGTAATGTAATGATGGCTCAGTGGTGTTATCTATAGAGGTGTTATCTTCTATTGTATCCCTGTCTGTGATGTAAAAGCTTCTGCATAGAAACAGGACTGGAAAGTGTCAGGTTATTATTAGGCCCCGAGGCCAGAGCGGATTTATATGGAACACCGAAATATACAGATGAAGATGAAATATACATCGAAAATAAAAAATCTGCTGAACACTGAAATTTGGTCTGAAGTATAAGTCATTTTGAGGCTGCAGGGAGACGTCTTCTTATATACAGTATGTGAGGCCTGTGGACGCCTCTGACATCTCATAATTATTTTGTGGAATTTATTTTGGGCTAAAAACATTTTGCCAATAGATATCAAAGTTTTTGACGATTTTCCTGTGCGCCCCTCGAGTTACAGAGTGAATGTGCCGGGAAGCCGAGGGCTTGTTCTTTTTGGCACCATGTTCCAGACGTTCCTCTGGGCTCTCCCATACATGTGACTATTGATCATGTGATCAGTTCTGCAGACTCTTCTCAATGTTCCTGGTGGTAGATACGTGACCTCCTGGCCTCACCTTCCCGATAGCTCAGGGTGTGATTAGGAGATTCCCAAGTGACAGGTCTCAGGATCAGCCATGAAGAAGATTCCCCAAGAAGTCAGGACAGAGTCCACAAGGTCTATCAGATCTGACCCGACAAACACAGCAGTGGTGAGGCCTCGTATAATAGTGATGTCACAGATGTCCGTGCAAGAACCGGAAAGAAAGGATGGTGGCCTAAATACAGGTGAAGAAGCCACGACGAAGGTGAACATGTAAAGCCAATCACAACCTGCCCCTCCTTACATCTCTGACCTGATCTCCTGCCCACATATAACCGCCAATCCCCTGCTCTACACACAACCATAGGATGGATTCACTGTATCTAAATCCTCAAATGTACAGCACCATGGGAGTAATATAATAATGTACAGCACCATGGGAGTAATATAATAATGTACAGCACCATGGGAGTAATATAATAATGTACAGAGCACCATGGGAGTAATATAATAATGTACAGCACCATGGGAGTAATATAATAATGTACAGAGCACCATGGGATTAATATAATAATGTACAGCACCATAGGATTAATATAATAATGTACAGATCACCATGGAATTAATATAATAATGTACAGAGCACCATGGGATTAATATAATAATGTACAGAGCACCATGGGAGTAATATAATAATGTACAGAGCACCATGGGATTAATATAATAATGTACAGAGCACCATGGGATTAATATAATAATGTACAGAGCACCATGGGATTAATATAATAATGTACAGAGCACCATGGGATTAATATAATAATGTACAGAGCACCATGGGAGTAATATAATAATGTACAGAGCACCATGGGATTAATATAATAATGTACAGAGCACCATGGGATTAATATAATAATGTACAGAGCACCATGGGATTAATATAATAAAGTACAGATCACCATGGAATTAATATAATAATGTACAGAGCACCATGGGATTAATATAATAATGTACAGCACCATGGGATTAATATAATAATGTACAGCACCATGGGATTAGTATAATAATGTACAGAGCACCATGGTATAATATAATAATGTACAGAGCACCATGGAATTAATATAATAATGTACAGAGCACCATGGGATTAATATAATAATGTACAGAGCACCATGGGATTAATATAATAATGTACAGAGCACCATGGAATTAATATAATAATGTACAGCACCATGGGATTAATATAATAATGTACAGCACCATGGGATTAATATAATAATGTACAGCACCATGGGATTAATATAATAATGTACAGAGCACCATGAGATTAATATAATAATGTACAGAGCACCATGGGATTAATATAATAATGTACAGACCACCATGGGATTAATATAATAATGTACAGAGCACCATGGGAGTAATATAATAATGTACAGAGCACCATGGGATTAATATAATAATGTACAGCACCATGGGATTAATATAATAATGTACAGCACCATGGGATTAATATAATAATGTACAGCACCATGGGATTAATATAATAATGTACAGAGCACCATGGGATTAATATAATAATGTACAGCACCATGGGATTAATATAATAATGTACAGAGCACCATGGGATTAATATAATAATGTACAGCACCATGGGATTAATATAATAATGTACAGAGCACCATGGGAGAAATACAATAATGTACAGCACCATGGGATTAATATAATAATGTACAGAGCACCATGGGATTAATATAATAATGTACAGCACCATGGGATTAATATAATAATGTACAGAGCACCATGGGATTAATATAATAATGTACAGAGAACCATGGGATTAATATAATAATGTACAGAGCACCATGAGATTAATATAATAATGTACAGAGCACCATAGAATTAATATAATAATGTACAGAGCACCATGGGATTAATATAATAATGTACAGAGCACCATGGAATTAATATAATAATGTACAGCACCATGGGATTAATATAATAATGTACAGCACCATGGGATTAATATAATAATGTACAGAGCACCATGGGATTAATATAATAATGTACAGAGCACCATGAGATTAATATAATAATGTACAGAGCACCATGGAATTAATATAATAATGTACAGAGCACCATGGGATTAATATAATAATGTACAGAGCACCATAGAATTAATATAATAATGTACAGAGCACCATGGGATTAATATAATAATGTACAGAGCACCATGGAATTAATATAATAATGTACAGCACCATGGGATTAATATAATAATATACAGCACCATGGGATTAATATAATAATGTACAGCACCATGGGATTAATATAATAATGTACAGAGCACCATGGGATTAATATAATAATGAACAGCACCATGGGATTAATATAATAATGTACAGAGCACCATGGAATTAATATAATAATGTACAGAGCACCATGGGAATAATATAATAATGTACAGAGCACCATGGGATTAATATAATAATGTACAGAGCACCATGGGAGTAATATAATAATGTACAGAGCACCATGGGATTAATATAATAATGTACAGATCACCATGGGAGTAATATAATAATGTACAGAGCACCATGGGATTAACATAATAATGTACAGCACTTTGGGATTATTATAATAATGTACAGATCACCATGGAAGTAATATAATAATGTACAGAGCACCATGGGAGTAATATAATAATGTACAGAGCACCATGGGATCAATATAATAATGTACAGAGCACCATGGGATTAATATAATAATGTACAGAGCACCATGGGAGTAATATAATAATGTACAGAGCACCATGGGATTAATATAATAATGTACAGAGCACCATGGGATTAATATAATAATGTACAGAGCACCATAGAATTAATATAATAATGTACAGAGCACCATGGGATTAATATAATAATGTACAGAGCACCATGGAATTAATATAATAATGTACAGCACCATGGGATTAATATAATAATGTACAGCACCATGGGATTAATATAATAATGTACAGCACCATGGGATTAATATAATAATGTACAGAGCACCATGGGATTAATATAATAATGTACAGCACCATGGGATTAATATAATAATGTACAGCACCATGGGATTAATATAATAATGTACAGCACCATGGGATTAATATAATAATGTACAGAGCACCATGGGATTAATATAATAATGTACAGAGCACCATGGGATTAATATAATAATGTACAGAGCACCATGGGATTAATATAATAATGTACAGCACCATGGGATTAATATAATAATGTACAGAGCACCATGGGATTAATATAATAATGTACAGAGCACCATAGGATTAATATAATAATGTACAGAGCACCATGGGATTAATATAATAATGTACAGAGCACCATGGGAGTAATATAATAATGTACAGAGCACCATGGGATTAATATAATAATGTACAGCACCATGGGATTAATATAATAATGTACAGAGCACCATGAGATTAATATAATAATGTACAGAGCACCATGGGATTAATATAATAATGTACAGACCACCATGGGATTAATATAATAATGTACAGAGCACCATGGGATTAATATAATAATGTACAGAGCACCATGGGATTAATATAATAATGTACAGCACCATGGGATTAATATAATAATGTACAGAGCACCATGGGAGAAATACAATAATGTACAGCACCATGGGATTAATATAATAATGTACAGAGCACCATGGGATTAATATAATAATGTACAGCACCATGGGATTAATATAATAATGTACAGAGCACCATGGGATTAATATAATAATGTACAGAGCACCATGGGATTAATATAATAATGTACAGAGCACCATGAGATTAATATAATAATGTACAGAGCACCATAGAATTAATATAATAATGTACAGAGCACCATGGGATTAATATAATAATGTACAGAGCACCATGGAATTAATATAATAATGTACAGAGCACCATGGGATTAATATAATAATGTACAGAGCACCATGGGATTAATATAATAATGTACAGAGCACCATGGAATTAATATAATAATGTACAGCACCATGGGATTAATATAATAATGTACAGCACCATGGGATTAATATAATAATGTACAGCACCATGGGATTAATATAATAATGTACAGAGCACCATGAGATTAATATAATAATGTACAGAGCACCATGGGATTAATATAATAATGTACAGACCACCATGGGATTAATATAATAATGTACAGAGCACCATGGGAGTAATATAATAATGTACAGAGCACCATGGGATTAATATAATAATGTACAGTACCATGGGATTAATATAATAATGTACCGAGCACCATGGGATTAATATAATAATGAACAGCGCCATGGGATTAATATAATAATGTACAGAGCACCATGGAATTAATATAATAATGTACAGAGCACCATGGGAATAATATAATAATGTACAGAGCACCATGGGATTAATATAATAATGTACAGAGCACCATGGGATTAATATAATAATGTACAGAGCACCATGGGAGTAATATAATAATGTACAGAGCACCATGGGATTAATATAATAATGTACAGATCACCATGGGAGTAATATAATAATGTACAGAGCACCATGGGATTAATATAATAATGTACAGCACTTTGGGATTATTATAATAATGTACAGATCACCATGGAAGTAATATAATAATGTACAGAGCACCATGGGAGTAATATAATAATGTACAGAGCACCATGGGATCAATATAATAATGTACAGAGCACCATGGGATTAATATAATAATGTACAGAGCACCATGGGAGTAATATAATAATGTACAGAGCACCATGGGATTAATATAATAATGAACAGAGCACCATGGGATTAATATAATAATGTACAGAGCACCATGGGATTAATATAATAATGTACAGAGCACCATGGAATTAATATAATAATGTACAGCACCATGGGATTAATATAATAATGTACAGCACCATGGGATTAATATAATAATGTACAGAACCATGGGATTAATATAATAATGTACAGAGCACCATGGGATTAATATAATAATGTACAGCACCATGGGATTAATATAATAATGTACAGCACCATGGGATTAATATAATAATGTACAGCACCATGGGATTAATATAATAATGTACAGCACCATGGGATTAATATAATAATGTACAGAGCACCATGGGATTAATATAATAATGTACAGAGCACCATGGGATTAATATAATAATGTACAGAGCACCATGGGATTAATATAATAATGTACAGCACCATGGGATTAATATAATAATGTACAGAGCACCATGGGATTAATATAATAATGTACAGAGCACCATAGGATTAATATAATAATGTACAGAGCACCATGGGATTAATATAATAATGTACAGAGCACCATGGGAGTAATATAATAATGTACAGAGCACCATGGGATTAATATAATAATGTACAGCACCATGTGATTAATATAATAATGTACAGAGCACTATGGGATTAATATAATAATGTACAGAGCACCATGGGATTAACATAATAATGTACAGAGCACCATGGGATTAATATAATAATGTACAGAGCACCATGGGAATAATATAATAATGTACAGAGCACCATTAATATAATAATGTACAGCACCATGGGATTAATATAATAATGTACAGCACCATGGGATTAATATAATAATGTACAGCACCATGGGATTAATATAATAATGTACAGCACCATGGGATTAATATAATAATGTACTGCACCATGGGATTAATATAATAATGTACAGAGCACCATGGAATTAATATAATAATGTACAGAGCACCATGGGAATAATAATAATGTACAGAGCACCATGGGATTAATATAATAATGTACAGAGCACCATGGGATTAATATAATAATGTACAGAGCACCATGGGAGTAATATAATAATGTACAGAGCACCATGGGATTAATATAATAATGTACAGAGCACCATGGGATTAATATAATAATGTACAGAGCACCATGGGAGTAATATAATAATGTACAGAGCACCATGGGATTAATATAATAATGTACAGCACCTTGGGATTAATATAATAATGTACAGATCACCATGGAAGTAATATAATAATGTACAGAGCACCATGGGAGTAATATAATAATGTACAGAGCACCATGGGATTAATATAATAATGTACAGAGCACTATGGGATTAATATAATAATGTACAGAGCACCATGGGATTAATATAATAATGTACAGAGCACCATGGGATTAATATAATAATGTACAGAGCACCATGGGAATAATATAATAATGTACAGAGCACCATTAATATAATAATGTACAGCACCATGGGATTAATATAATAATGTACAGCACCATGGGATTAATATAATAATGTACAGCACCATGGGATTAATATAATAATGTACAGCACCATGGGATTAATATAATAATGTACTGCACCATGGGATTAATATAATAATGTACAGAGCACCATGGAATTAATATAATAATGTACAGAGCACCATGGGAATAATATAATAATGTACAGAGCACCATGGGATTAATATAATAATGTACAGAGCAGTATGGGATTAATATAATAATGTACAGAGCACCATGGGATTAATATAATAATGTACAGAGCACTATGGGATTAATATAATAATGTACAGAGCACCATGGGATTAATATAATAATGTACAGCACCATGGGATTAATATAATAATGTACAGCACCATGGGATTAATATAATAATGTACAGCACCATGGGATTAATATAATAATGTACAGAGCACCATGGGATTAATATAATAATGTACAGAGCACCATGGGATTAATATAATAATGTACAGAGCACCATGGGATTAATATAATAATGTACAGCACCATGGGATTAATATAATAATGTACAGAGCACCATGGGATTAATATAATAATGTACAGAGCACCATGGGATTAATATAATAATGTACAGAGCACCATGGGATTAATATAATAATGTACAGAGCACCATGGGAGTAATATAATAATGTACAGAGCACCATGGGATTAATATAATAATGTACAGCACCATGTGATTAATATAATAATGTACAGAGCACTATGGGATTAATATAATAATGTACAGAGCACCATGGGATTAATATAATAATGTACAGAGCACCATGGGATTAATATAATAATGTACAGAGCACCATGGGAATAATATAATAATGTACAGAGCACCATTAATATAATAATGTACAGAGCACCATGGGATTAATATATTAATGTACAGCACCATGGGATTAATATAATAATGTACAGCACCATGGGATTAATATAATAATGTACAGCACCATGGGATTAATATAATAATGTACTGCACCATGGGATTAATATAATAATGTACAGAGCACCATGGAATTAATATAATAATGTACAGAGCACCATGGGAATAATATAATAATGTACAGAGCACCATGGGATTAATATAATAATGTACAGAGCACCATGGGAGTAATATAATAATGTACAGAGCACCATGGGATTAATATAATAATGTACAGAGCACCATGGCAGTAATATAATAATGTACAGAGCACCATGGGATTAATATAATAATGTACAGCACCTTGGAATTAATATAATAATGTACAGATCACCATGGAAGTAATATAATAATGTACATGGCACCATGGGAGTAATATAATAATGTACAGAGCACCATGGGATTAATATAATAATGTACAGAGCACTATGGGATTAATATAATAATGTACAGAGCACCATGGGATTAATATAATAATGTACAGAGCACTATGGGATTAATATAATAATGTACAGAGCACCATGGGATTAATATAATAATGTACAGAGCACCATGGGATTAATATAATAATGTACAGAGCACCATGGGATTAATATAATAATGTACAGAGCACCATGGGAATAATATAATAATGTACAGAGCACCATTAATATAATAATGTACAGCACCATGGGATTAATATAATAATGTACAGCACCATGGGATTAATATAATAATGTACAGAGCACCATGGGATTAATATAATAATGTACAGAGCACCATGGGAATAATATAATAATGTACAGAGCACCATTAATATAATAATGTACAGACCACCATGGGATTAATATAATAATGTACAGAGCACCATGGGATTAATATAATAATGTACAGAGCACCATGGGAATAATATAATAATGTACAGAGCACCATGGGATTAATATAATAATGTACAGAGCACCATGGGATTAATATAATAATGTACAGAGCACCATGGGATTAATATAATAATGTACAGAGCACCATGGGATTAATATAATAATGTACAGAGCACCATGGGATTAATATAATAATGTACAGAGCACCATGGGATTAATATAATAATGTACAGCACCTTGGGATTAATATAATAATGTACAGATCACCATGGAAGTAATATAATAATGTACAGAGCACCATGGGATTAATATAATAATGTACAGAGCACCATGGGATTAATATAATAATGTACAGAGCACCATGGGATTAATATAATAATGTGCAGCACCATGGGAGTAATATAATAATGTACAGAGCACCATGGGATTAATATAATAATGTACAGCACCTTGGGATTAATATAATAATGTACAGATCACCATGGAAGTAATATAATAATGTACAGAGCACCATGGGAGTAATATAATAATGTACAGAGCACCATGGGAGTAATATAATAATGTACAGAGCACCATGGGAGTAATATAATAATGTACAGAGCACCATGGGATTAATATAATAATGTACAGAGCACCATGGGATTAATATAATAATGTACAGAGCACCATGGGAGTAATATAATAATGTACAGAGCACCATGGGATTAATATAATAATGTACAGAGCACCATGGGATTAATATAATAATGTACAGCACCATGGGATTAATATAATAATGTACAGCACCATGGGATTAATATAATAATGTACAGAGCACCATGGGATTAATATAATAATGTGCAGCACCATGGGAGTAATATAATAATGTACAGAGCACCATGGGATTAATATAATAATGTACAGCACCTTGGGATTAATGTAATAATGTACAGATCACCATGGAAGTAATATAATAATGTACAGAGCACCATGGGAGTAATATAATAATGTACAGAGCACCATGGGAGTAATATAATAATGTACAGAGCGCCATGGGAGTAATATAATAATGTACAGAGCACCATGGGATTAATATAATAATGTACAGAGCACCATGGGATTAATATAATAATGTACAGAGCACCATGGGAGTAATATAATAATGTACAGAGCACCATGGGAATAATATAATAATGTACAGAGCACCATGGGAGTAATATAATAATGTACAGAGCACCATGGGATTAATATAATAATGTACAGAGCACCATGGGAGTAATATAATAATGTACAGAGCACCATGGGATTAATATAATAATGTACAGAGCACCATGGGATTAATATAATAATGTACAGAGCACCATGGGATTAATATAATAATGTACAGCACCATGGGATTAATATAATAATGTACAGCACCATGGGATTAATATAATAATGTACAGAGCACCATGGGATTAATATAATAATGTGCAGCACCATGGGAGTAATATAATAATGTACAGAGCACCATGGGATTAATATAATAATGTACAGCACCTTGGGATTAATGTAATAATGTACAGATCACCATGGAAGTAATATAATAATGTACAGAGCACCATGGGAGTAATATAATAATGTACAGAGCACCATGGGAGTAATATAATAATGTACAGAGCGCCATGGGAGTAATATAATAATGTACAGAGCACCATGGGATTAATATAATAATGTACAGAGCACCATGGGATTAATATAATAATGTACAGAGCACCATGGGAGTAATATAATAATGTACAGAGCACCATGGAATTAATATAATAATGTACAGAGCACCATGGGAGTAATATAATAATGTACAGAGCACCATGGAATTAATATAATAATGTACAGAGCACCATGGGAGTAATAACTGTTTAGGAGGTGACCTAATAATGCCGATCCTGGCTCTGCTTCTGTTGATATTGGATTATTTTATAGCTCACTTTGCTCCAGACGTGCCTAGAATAATTACGAGTATTTTTTATATAGTTATTTTTGTCTCGCAGTTTTTTGGGCAGAATAATATTTCTGTTATTTTTCTCTTTTTAAATATTTTAAAACTTTTTTCACTTAATCTTCTGCAGCGTATTACAGGTCAGCTCTATGGTCTTCCATCGCTTGCAGAACCGGAAGAAAAGTTGGATTTTTTTTCTCTCGCCCCCTTTGTTCCTGAGCCATCGGTGCTGTTAATTTTGATGGCTGATACGCTAACTAGACTCCCTAATGCCCAGTGGGTGGTGTCAGGCAGAAGCAGCAACGGGGCATGACTGACAGCTCCAATCAGAGTCAAACAGTATAATAGTTCTGAGTCACGCCCCCTTGTCTGCTCCTGCCTGACACCACCCACTTGACATTAGAGTTTAATTAGGATATTAGACATCAAAACTAACAGAACTCATTACTCAGGAATGGTGGGAGTGAAGATAAATTCCCGCTGTGCCAGATCAGTGGAGAGGCGGCTATTACATGAAGGAGAGCGCTGGATTTGGTGGAGGTGGTGAAGGGTCCTCTGTAAAGTGTAGCGGTTGTTTCCTTTGACTTATCAGGACACATGATGAGTAACACGAGCTATGGCCATGACTTATATTTTACAATTTGAGCAGCCCCCCCCCCTTCAGTATCTGTAGTAGAGCTCAGCTGCCATACACTACACACAGTAAGTAAAGGAGAATCTGCTCTATAACTGTCTCTATGACATTCATGAAGACCCGGGGATCATGCAGGGCATATAGAGAGAAGTCCTGACTTGTACTGGTGACTTGGGTTGTGGCAGAAAGCTCTTACTCTGCATCAGCACCAGACTAAGAGAGGCAGAGGCTGAAGCAGATGCTATAAAAACATACATGTCCTGCTCCACCGTGCCGCCGATTCATCCGCAGAACCCGAGACAATCCACTAACTTGTCCCATTCGTCTGAGCCTCATCAGAGAGTCAAAGTCATGGAGGAAAGACAAAGTTCTGTGTCCGCTTTCTGTCACAGGAGGCTGGAGAGGTGGAAAGAGGAAATCGGCCTCAAATTCCTCTTCACTTTCCACCATGTGAACACTCCCTAAGCCTGTTTCTAATTGTACTGACTGCAGAGTCCTTCCCCCTCCTTAGAATGCCATAGAGGTGTCATCTGAGACGTCTATGCAGATATTTCAGAGTGAAAGTCAGTTTAGCCCCAACAGGGAGATCAGGGAAACAGCTAGAAGGATTTTTTTTAGATAAGATATAAAAGTTTTGTATAATTCCCTGAACTATTCATTTACGGCAGACACACGGCGGTGATCACATCATACCAAAGTATAACCTATGAAGCAGGTCGGTAACAACCTTATACTTTATTAAAGACTTTAGTTATTCCCTGCCTCTGCATTCAGTGCTCCTGTCTGTACATAGAGAGATCAGTTTACAATGACGTCTATGGAGAGGGAGGAGGACCCAAGGCAGAGGAAGGCATGAGGCCGTCTACAGCATCTAGTGAGTCATTTATCTCACAACAGAGCTGGTTAGAATTCACCTGATAATAAGTGTCGCTTCTCTCTGCCTCCAGAGCTGTCCTTCTCTTCCCCCTTCCCGTCTTCATAGACTTCTATTGCTGCAGCTTAAAGCTGAACAGACTTCTGCCCCAGATCGAATCCATACACAAAAGGTGGGAAAAAGTGAAAAAAACAGGCAATTTCCTCTAATAAATTCTATCACATGGTTTAGGAACACGTTATAATCCTCCTCTGTATTCTAAGTTAGCCGTAGGCGGGGGGGGGGGGGGTGTTTAATGTGGGATGAGCTGAATTTTTCAATAGCGATCCTTTGTGGTAGATGGAACCTGTTTATGTGTATTAACCCTTCATCGAATGAATAAACTACTCTTGTTTTTTTAGGTTTTTACCTCTATCGCTGTCTCGTCTACAAGATGTTACTCGGTCCGACCAATCACAACAATTCCAAATCTGTATTTTTTTTTTATGTTTTACTACTACACAATAAAAACTCTTTAAGGAATGGTTTGTTTTGAGTCGTCTTATCCCGAGATCCATCACTTCTCACTTTTCCCACTAACCGTTGGGGGGGGGGGGGGACTTGTTTTTTTCTGTACAAGCTGTAGTGTATCTGTATAACTGGAACCATTATATATACAGTATACACATCTATATATACAGTATACACTTCTATATATACAGTATACACATCTATATATACAGTATACACATTTATATACAGTATACACATGTTAGAGGACTTTTTGTTCTTTGCTTTGTGAGGAGGGATGAACAACAAAGGAAATTCTGAAATAGTCCAGTTTATAAATTTACGGGGTGTTCCCGATACGGTCTCAGGTTTGTGTAGCTGTTTGTTGCTGCTGGTGCACCCCAATATATGAGGCTGGTCCTAGTGTATAGCCTGGTACAGGACAAGACATGGAGGACACCGAGGAGAGAAATTCCCATTCACACCCCTGTATATTATACATAACACTGAGGAGCAGAGATCTGAGAAACCTCTGAGCTCACGTCTACATGACTCCGTACCTCTGGTAACACCTCCTGGCATTTCCTCCTCCGCGTCGCTCATAAAGGAGTTATCGCCCATCATCCGCTCCTCTTCCGTCTCCTCCTCCACTTTGATACTAGTCCCGAACTCCGTCTCCTCCTCTTCATCATCTATAACCTCAATCTTAATATCCATCAGATGTTCACCCTAAAGAGACGAGAGGGGTGTAAGCGGGACGTGGGGGTTATACCTGTAGTCAGGGATTGGTCAGACCTTAGCGCCATCTACCTGCTCAAGCTCTGGGATATTGGGATGTTCCTCTGGGCAGTCCTGGGTATACAGAGGACTCAGGGGACATCTCTCTGGTGGATTCCTCCTACTGGACCCATCTGTGGAGAGACAAACACATAGTGACGGAACCCCTGCACCGCTGCAGATCTGTCTATACATCACGGTGATCACTGACCTCCTCTGATACACACAGCGTCTCCTGTAGAAACAATGCAGTTCTAGGAGAGTAACAAGCAGTCTCTAATACACCGGCATTATCCGTGTGACCTCTTGTTCATGCAGAGGAGGGATCAGTCCTCCAGAGGTGAGCACATAACCTCACAATAGGAATGTTACAGTACCCATTGGAGGACACAAAAATGTTTTCAGCACTTCTTTAAAGAGATTTCCAAGATTTATTTCAAAAACAGCGCCACACCAGTCCACAGGCTGCATATGGTACTGCAGGTAGGCTTACACACTTTAATGGAGATTAGATGAAGTTACAGACACAATCCTTAGACACATCTGAACCTGTTTTTTATTTTTTTTGTTTGCCTCATCCTCACAACTCCTTGTCTGGACATAGATCTTGTAGTAACACACGTGACAGTGATCTGGGGCTGAGCCATATTGATCCTGAGCTTTAAAGGAGGCCCCGGATCTCAGATCCAGCTATGACCTACCCTAAAACAGAACTGTGAGAGGCGAGGATATACCGATATATCTGTGACTACTGAAGAGCCTGCTAGGATGGCGGAGAAGCTTCACTGAGATGGGAAAAACAGAAAGGAGTTGCCCATGTAAGTACCAAGAAAGGCAGATTCCATACATCTCCTCCTACCTGCTGATGTGAGGGGCCGGGGGTCTGTATATAATATATATATAGTCTGTCCTTACCATGTGATGTCCGGGGGGGCCGGGGGTCTGTATATAATATATATATCTCCTCTTACCATGTGATGTCCGGGGGGGTCGGGGGTCCTCCATCATCACCTCCTTGTACCGATCCTCGTGTCCCTCTAAATACTCCCACTCCTCCATGGAGAAATAGACAGCGACATCCTGACACCTTATAGGAACCTGACAACACAATGATACAGTCATCACCCCTCCCCCTCCAGTGCTGTATAATGTCCCCGCGTCCCCTGCACGGTCACCTCTCCAGTCAGCAGCTCCAGCATCTTATAGGTGAGGTCTAGGATCTTCTTCTTATGTATCAGGGGGTGAGGGGGAGGGGCTGTGATGGGGCCCCGGCTCCTGCTCCCTCCTCCTCCTGGCTCTGTGATGGGGCCCCGGCTCCTGCTCCCTCCTCCTCCAGGCTCTGTGATGGGGCCCCAGCTCCTGCTCCCTCCTCCTCCAGGCTCTGTGATGGGGCCCCGGCTCCTGCTCCCTCCTCCTCCAGGCTCTGTGATGGGGCCCCGGCTCCTGCTCCATCCTCCTGATTCCTGGATATGGCTGCTGGAGGCCACACAGTCCCTCGATGTCCTCTTCACCAGTGTGTAGTCCTGTGTACGGAGAGACCCCGATTCACATTATTGTATACACAAGTTACAGTGATGTCACCTCCCCCTACTACAGGATTAAAGGGATTCTAAAACCTTTTTTTTGTGGCTAAGACGTTGGAATCGCCTTTAGAAAGGCTATTCGTCTCTTAACTTTAGACGTGATCTCCGCCGCGCCGTTCCTCAGAAATACCGTTTTTTACTGGTATGCAAATGAGTTCTCTCGCAGCAATGAGGGCGTCCCCACCTCTGCCAGAGAAGTGTCTCCAAGTGCCGCCTCCTTCTTCGTCCGCCACGTCATTTTCAATGTCTTCTTCCGGCGCAGGCTTGGAACCTAGCAGAGCAGAGCAGACTGTGCAGGCACACAGGCCACGGGAAAATGACCGCTTGCACAGTATTGTTAGCGGCCATTTTCCCGTGGCCTGTGCGCCTGTGCAGTCTTCTCTGCTAGAAGTTACGAGCCTGTGCCAGAAGAGATTGAAGATGACGCTGCAGACGAAGAAGGAGGCGGCGCTTGGAGACACTTCTCTGGCAGTGGTGGGGACGCCCTCATCGCTGTTTGAGCACTGGGGCCCGCCCCCATCGCTGCATACCAGTAAAAAACGGTATTTCTAAGGAACGGCGCGGGGGAGACCACGTCTACAGGTAAGAGACTAATAGCCTTTCTAAAGGCGATTCCAACGTTTTAGCTACAAAAAAAAAGGTTTTAATGGTAGAATCCTTATAAAATCTGCCCCTCCACCCAATACAGACCAGGCAGGAAATCTGACTGCCACCCCAATGGGAGGACATTGTAAACTGATCCTCCTGGACACTAAGTCTCCTCCATTATATTCTCTTCCCACCATCTTGTCTTCACTAGCTTGAGGAGACTCTTACGGCAACCATACAGCTAGATACCTATATCCACCCCCTGCCCTGTGGACTTCCAGGCTGAATGACCTGGTCACATGGTATGTAAGGCTGACGGAGGAGGAGAGTGTCCATCTGGGTCAGCCTATACCTACAATGTCCCATCTAGACTGGTGTAGACACCTCCTTGTTACAGGTTTAGTTCCTCTTCTCCTTCTCAGGGCCACCATTCTCATTGCTCCTACTACATGACTACTGCTGATCGGTTACCATGATCCATAATTGACCATAGTGGAGCCGATCTTCACATTTTCTTCTCCATCAGCTGGCAGGTCTGAACGCTCTTCTACAGGACACTGGGTCCTTCCTACCATGCTTTCTACCCCCAACCCAACCAACACAGATGGCAGCCATGTCGTGAGGTCACCTCTCCGCGCAGCAGGCACATGATCTCCAAGGTGACGTCTAATAATCTTCTGGTCATCTCCGTCCTGTCCTCGTCCATCCTCGGAGGGTCAGTCGGAGCACTAGAGGAGAAGAGGAGGAAACTGGATGAACGCGAGGGTCAGGTAATGGAGGGCTCTTCATCATCATCCAGGGGCCACATCACGTGTCACATACAGGACCTCACAGCCAAGCAAAGCCTAAGTGACCATTATATAGGACTGCACACCCAGGACATGATGCAGCTAAACAGATCCCTGACACAGGGAAAGAGAAACCTGAGCACAATAAGGAAAGCTGCTCAGTCAGTGACTAACATCTCAGCAGTAACAACACAAGCGGCTAGTCAGAAGTAGATACAAGTACAGGGACATTATATGTAAGATATTGTAGGAAATCTCAGTCTAGTGCGCAGTGAAAGTAATTTTCAGATGTATGGAGGCTGTGAGGGAAAACAGCCCCTCCCCGCTGCATTCACTGTGTGAAGACAGAACAGCCCCTCCCCGCTGCATTCACTGTGTGTAGACAGAACAGCCCCTCCCTGCTGCATTCAATGTGTGAAGAGAGAACAGCCCCTCCCGCTGCATTCAATGTGTGAAGAGAGAACAGCCCCTCCCCGCTGCATTCACTGTGTGTAGACGGAACAGCCCCTCCCCGCTGCATTCACTGTGTGAAGACAGAACAGCCCCACCCCGCTGCATTCACTGTGTGAAGACAGAACAGCCCCTCCCCGCTGCATTCACTGTGTGTAGACAGAACAGCCCCTCCCCGCTGCATTCAATGTGTGTAGACAGAACAGCCCCTCCCCGCTGCATTCACTGTGTGTAGACAGAACAGCCTCTCCCCGCTGCATTCACTGTGTGAAAACAGAACAGCCCCTCCCCGCTGCATTCACTGTGTGTAGACAGAACAGCCCCTCCCCGCTGCATTCACTGTGTGTAGACAGAACAGCCCCTCCCCGCTGCATTCAATGTGTGAAGAGAGAACAGCCCCTCCCGCTGCATTCAATGTGTGAAGAGAGAACAGCCCCTCCCCGCTGCATTCACTGTGTGTAGACAGAACAGCCCCACCTCGCTGCATTCACTGTGTGTAGACAGAACAGCCCCTCCCGCTGCATTCACTGTGTGTAGAAAGAACAGCCCCTCCCCGCTGCAGTCACTGTGTGAAGAGAGAACAGCCCCTCCCCGCTGCAGTCACTGTGTGTAGACAGAACAGACCCTCCCCGCTGCATTCACTGTGTGTAGACAGAACAGCCCCTCCCCGCTGCAGTCACTGTGTGAAGAGAGAACAGCCCCTCCCCGCTGCAGTCACTGTGTGAAGACAGAACAGCCCCTCCCCGCTGCATTCACTGTGTGAAGACAGAACAGCCCCTCCCCGCTGCATTCAATGTGTGAAGACAGAACAGCCCCTCCCCGCTGCATTCACTGTGTGAAGAGAGAACAGCCCCTCCCCACTGCATTCACTGTGTGAAGAGAGAACAGCCCCTCCCCGCTGCACTCACTGTGTGTAGACAGAACAGCCCCTCCCCGCTGCATTCACTGTGTGTAGAGAGAACAGCCCCTCCCCGCTGCAGTCACTGTGTGAAGACAGAACAGCCCCTCCCCGCTGCAGTCACTGTGTGTAGACAGAACAGCCCCTCCCCGCTGCATTCAATGTGTGTAGACAGAACAGCCCCTCCCCGCTGCAGTCACTGTGTGTAGACAGAACAGCCCCTCCCCGCTGCATTCACTGTGTGTAGACAGAACAGCCCCTCCCCGCTGCAGTCACTGTGTGAAGACAGAACAGCCCCTCCCCGCTGTATTCACTGTGTGTAGACAGAACAGCCCCTCCCCGCTGCATTCACTGTGTGTAGAGAGAACAGCCCCTCCCCGCTGCATTCACTGTGTGTAGACAGAACAGCCCCTCCCTGCTGCATTCACTGTGTGAAGAGAGAACAGCCCCTCCCGCTGCATTCAATGTGTGAAGAGAGAACAGCCCCTCCCCGCTGCATTCACTGTGTGTAGACAGAACAGCCCCTCCCCGCTGCAGTCACTGTGTGAAGAGAGAACAGCCCCTCCCCGCTGCATTCACTGTGTGTAGACAGAACAGCCCCTCCCCGCTGCATTCACTGTGTGTAGACAGAACAGCCCCTCCCCGCTGCATTTACTGTGTGAAGAGAGAACAGCCCCTCCCCGCTGCATTCACTGTGTGAAGAGAGAACAGCCCCTCCCCTCTGCATTCACTGTGTGAAGAGAACAGCCCCTCCCCGCTGCATTCACTGTGTGTAGACAGAACAGCCCCTCCCCGCTGCATTCACTGTGTGTAGACAGAACAGCCCCTCCCCGCTGTATTCACTGTGTGAAGAGAGAACAGCCCCACCCCGCTGCAGTCACTGTGTGAAGAGAGAACAGCCCCTCCCCGCTGCATTCACTGTGTGTAGACAGAACAGCCCCTCCCCGCTGCAGTCACTGTGTGAAGAGAGAACAGCCCCTCCCCGCTGCATTCACTGTGTGTAGACAGAACAGCCCCTCCCCGCTGTATTCACTGTGTGAAGAGAGAACAGCCCCACCCCGCTGCAGTCACTGTGTGAAGAGAGAACAGCCCCTCCCCGCTGCATTCACTGTGTGTAGACAGAACAGCCCCTCCCCGCTGCAGTCACTGTGTGTAGACAGAACAGCCCCTCCCCGCTGCATTCACTGTGTGTAGACAGAACAGCCCCTCCCCGCTGCAGTCACTGTGTGAAGAGAGAACAGCCCCTCCCCACTGCATTCACTGTGTGTAGACAGAACAGCCCCTCCCGCTGCACTCACTGTGTGAAGAGAGAACAGCCCCTCCCCACTGCATTCACTGTGTGTAGACAGAACAGCCCCTCCCGCTGCAGTCACTGTGTGTAGACAGAACAGCCCCTCCCCGCTGCATTCACTGTGTGTAGACAGAACAGCCCCTCCCCGCTGCATTCACTGTGTGTAGACAGAACAGCCCCTCCCCGCTGCAGTCACTGTGTGTAGACAGAACAGCCCCTCCCCGCTGCATTCACTGTGTGTAGACAGAACAGCCCCTCCCCGCTGCACTCACTGTGTGAAGAGAGAACAGCCCCTCCCCGCTGCATTCACGGTGTGTAGACAGAACAGCCCCTCCCCGCTGCATTCACTGTGTGAAGAGAGAACAGCCCCTCCCCGCTGCATTCACTGTGTGTAGACAGAACAGGCCCTCCCCGCTGCATTCACTGTGTGAAGACAGAACAGTCCCTCCCCGCTGCATTCACTGTGTGAAGAGAGAACAGCCCCTCCCCGCTGCATTCACTGTGTGAAGAGAGAACAGCCCCTCCCCGCTGCATTCACTGTGTGAAGAGAGAACAGCCCCTCCCCGCTGCATTCACTGTGTGTAGACAGAACAGCCCCTCCCCGCTGTATTCACTGTGTGAAGAGAGAACAGCCCCACCCCGCTGCAGTCACTGTGTGAAGAGAGAACAGCCCCTCCCCGCTGCATTCACTGTGTGAAGAGAGAACAGCCCCTCCCCGCTGCATTCACTGTGTGAAGAGAGAACAGCCCCTCCCCGCTGCATTCACTGTGTGAAGAGAGAACAGCCCCTCCCCGCTGCATTCACTGTGTGTAGACAGAACAGCCCCTCCCCGCTGCAGTCACTGTGTGTAGACAGAACAGCCCCTCCCGCTGCATTCACTGTGTGAAGACAGAACAGCCCCTCCCCGCTGCATTCACTGTGTGAAGAGAGAACAGCCCCTCCCCGCTGCATTCACTGTGTGAAGAGAGAACAGCCCCTCCCCGCTGCATTCACTGTGAAGAGAGAACAGCCCCTCCCGCTGCAGTCACTGTGTGAAGAGAGAACAGCCCCTCCCCGCTGCATTCACTGTGTGTAGACAGAACAGCCCCTCCCCGCTGCATTCACTGTGTGAAGAGAGAACAGCCCCTCCCCGCTGCAGTCACTGTGTGTAGACAGAACAGCCCCTCCCGCTGCATTCACTGTGTGAAGACAGAACAGCCCCTCCCCGCTGCATTCACTGTGTGAAGAGAGAACAGCCCCTCCCCGCTGCATTCACTGTGAAGAGAGAACAGCCCCTCCCCGCTGCATTCACTGTGTGAAGAGAGAACAGCCCCTCCCCGCTGCATTCACTGTGTGTTGAGAGAACAGCCCCTCCCCGCTGCATTCACTGTGTGAAGAGAGAACAGCCCCTCCCCGCTGCACTCACTGTGTGTAGACAGAACAGCCCCTCCCCGCTGCATTCACTGTGTGAAGAGAGAACAGCCCCTCCCCGCTGCATTCACTGTGTGTAGACAGAACAGCCCCTCCCCGCTGCAGTCACTGTGTGAAGACAGAACAGCCCCTCCCCGCTGCAGTCACTGTGTGAAGAGAGAACAGCCCCTCCCCGCTGCATTCACTGTGTGTAGACAGAACAGCCCCACCCCGCTGCAGTCACTGTGTGAAGAGAGAACAGCCCCACCCCGCTGCAGTCACTGTGTGAAGACAGAACAGCCCCACCCCGCTGCAGTCACTGTGTGTAGACAGAACAGCCCCACCCCGCTGCATTCACTGTGTGAAGACAGAACAGCCCCACCCCGCTGCAGTCACTGTGTGAAGAGAGAACAGCCCCACCCCGCTGCAGTCACTGTGTGAAGACAGAACAGCCCAACCCCGCTGCAGTCACTGTGTGTAGACAGAACAGCCCCACCCCGCTGCATTCACTGTGTGAAGACAGAACAGCCCCTCCCCGCTGCATTCACTGTGTGTAGACAGAACAGCCCCTCCCGCTGCATTCACTGTGTGAAGAGAGAACAGCCCCTCCCCGCTGCAGTCACTGTGTGTAGACAGAACAGCCCCTCCCCGCTGCATTCACTGTGTGTAGACAGAACAGCCCCTCCCCGCTGCATTCACTGTGTGTAGACAGAACAGCCCCTCCCCGCTGCATTCACTGTGTGTAGACAGAACAGCCCCTCCCCGCTGCAGTCACTGTGTGTAGACAGAACAGCCCCACCCCGCTGCATTCACTGTGTGAAGACAGAACAGCCCCTCCCCGCTGCATTCACTGTGTGAAGACAGAACAGCCCCTCCCCGCTGCAGTCACTGTGTGTAGACAGAACAGCCCCTCCCCGCTGCATTCACTGTGTGAAGAGAGAACAGCCCCTCCCCGCTGCATTCACTGTGTGTAGACAGAACAGCCCCTCCCCGCTGCATTCACTGTGTGTAGACAGAACAGCCCCACCCCGCTGCATTCACTGTGTGAAGACAGAACAGCCCCTCCCCGCTGCATTCACTGTGTGAAGAGAGAACAGCCCCTCCCCGCTGCATTCACTGTGTGAAGAGAGAACAGCCCCTCCCCGCTGCATTCACTGTGTGTAGACAGAACAGCCCCTCCCCGCTGTATTCACTGTGTGAAGAGAGAACAGCCCCACCCCGCTGCAGTCACTGTGTGAAGAGAGAACAGCCCCTCCCCGCTGCATTCACTGTGTGAAGAGAGAACAGCCCCTCCCCGCTGCATTCACTGTGTGAAGAGAGAACAGCCCCTCCCCGCTGCATTCACTGTGTGAAGAGAGAACAGCCCCTCCCCGCTGCATTCACTGTGTGAAGAGAGAACAGCCCCTCCCCGCTGCATTCACTGTGTGTAGACAGAACAGCCCCTCCCCGCTGCATTCACTGTGTGTAGACAGAACAGCCCCTCCCTGCTGCATTCACTGTGTGTAGAGAGAACAGCCCCTCCCCGCTGCATTCACTGTGTGAAGAGAGAACAGCCCCTCCCCGCTGCATTCACTGTGTGTAGACAGAACAGCCCCTCCCCGCTGCAGTCACTGTGTGTAGACAGAACAGCCCCTCCCGCTGCATTCACTGTGTGAAGACAGAACAGCCCCTCCCCGCTGCATTCACTGTGTGAAGAGAGAACAGCCCCTCCCCGCTGCATTCACTGTGTGAAGAGAGAACAGCCCCTCCCCGCTGCATTCACTGTGAAGAGAGAACAGCCCCTCCCGCTGCAGTCACTGTGTGAAGAGAGAACAGCCCCTCCCCGCTGCATTCACTGTGTGTAGACAGAACAGCCCCTCCCCGCTGCATTCACTGTGTGAAGAGAGAACAGCCCCTCCCCGCTGCAGTCACTGTGTGTAGACAGAACAGCCCCTCCCGCTGCATTCACTGTGTGAAGACAGAACAGCCCCTCCCCGCTGCATTCACTGTGTGAAGAGAGAACAGCCCCTCCCCGCTGCATTCACTGTGAAGAGAGAACAGCCCCTCCCCGCTGCATTCACTGTGTGTAGACAGAACAGCCCCTCCCCGCTGCATTCACTGTGTGAAGAGAGAACAGCCCCTCCCCGCTGCATTCACTGTGTGTAGAGAGAACAGCCCCTCCCCGCTGCATTCACTGTGTGAAGAGAGAACAGCCCCTCCCCGCTGCACTCACTGTGTGTAGACAGAACAGCCCCTCCCCGCTGCATTCACTGTGTGAAGAGAGAACAGCCCCTCCCCGCTGCATTCACTGTGTGTAGACAGAACAGCCCCTCCCCGCTGCATTCACTGTGTGAAGAGAGAACAGCCCCTCCCCGCTGCATTCACTGTGTGTAGACAGAACAGCCCCACCCCGCTGCAGTCACTGTGTGAAGAGAGAACAGCCCCACCCCGCTGCAGTCACTGTGTGAAGACAGAACAGCCCCACCCCGCTGCAGTCACTGTGTGTAGACAGAACAGCCCCACCCCGCTGCATTCACTGTGTGAAGACAGAACAGCCCCACCCCGCTGCAGTCACTGTGTGAAGAGAGAACAGCCCCACCCCGCTGCAGTCACTGTGTGAAGACAGAACAGCCCCACCCCGCTGCAGTCACTGTGTGTAGACAGAACAGCCCCACCCCGCTGCATTCACTGTGTGAAGACAGAACAGCCCCTCCCCGCTGCATTCACTGTGTGTAGACAGAACAGCCCCTCCCGCTGCATTCACTGTGTGAAGAGAGAACAGCCACTCCCCGCTGCAGTCACTGTGTGTAGACAGAACAGCCCCTCCCCGCTGCATTCACTGTGTGTAGACAGAACAGCCCCTCCCCGCTGCATTCACTGTGTGTAGACAGAACAGCCCCTCCCCGCTGCATTCACTGTGTGTAGACAGAACAGCCCCTCCCCGCTGCAGTCACTGTGTGTAGACAGAACAGCCCCACCCCGCTGCATTCACTGTGTGAAGACAGAACAGCCCCTCCCCGCTGCATTCACTGTGTGAAGACAGAACAGCCCCTCCCCGCTGCATTCACTGTGTGAAGAGAGAACAGCCCCTCCCCGCTGCATTCACTGTGTGTAGACAGAACAGCCCCTCCCCGCTGCATTCACTGTGTGTAGACAGAACAGCCTCACCCCGCTGCATTCACTGTGTGAAGACAGAACAGCCCCTCCCGCTGCATTCACTGTGTGTAGACAGAACAGCCCCTCCGTGCTGTATTGTGTGAGCTGTGTGGGGTTTTATTACCTGTAAGGGACCTGAGGGCATTGTAGGATTTGGCAATTGCTTTTTCTTTGTGGTAGACGCCCCTATGTATCCAATACACAAAACGAGCAGGAATAAAACAAGACATTTGGCTAACACTGGCGTCCGACTGACATCTCCACACATACAACAAGTGGCATTACTGGCTAAGAGAAGAGAAAGACAGTAGTCCGGTGGGCAAAAGAGCAAAATATCAGTGAGCACTGGAGGATCATGGCCGGGTCAGGTGGATCCAGATGAGAAGGGCAGAAGGGCTGGTATAGAAGACCCCCGCCCATAATGTATCAGCGGATCAGGATGGTGGAGTAATGGGGTGCAGGAAAGGTTTTCTTGGCACACCCCGAGTCCTCCGACACCTATGGATGACACCACAAGTCGCTGCGGTCCTGAAGATTCCCCACCACCTAGATGAGGATTACGTACCTAAAATGGTGGCAATAAAAGTGGCTTTATGTTACTTGTCTATGCAATCGTCTCACTGAGATTATTAGGGCCGCCCCCCTGAGAATGGTGTCACCGACCCCCTGAATATGGTGTCCGGGGTGATGGAAATATTCTGACCGGTGGAAGGAGGATGGACAGGGGGGTAAGTGAGGAGAGTCCTGGCCACGGGCAGGTGGTGCAGAGAGCGCTCCCTAGTGATGGAGATGTGAAAGGCAGGAGGAAGGAAGTATCCCTGTGTACATGGAAAGAAGACAGGAGAGAACCCGATGTGGCGGCTACAGGAGAGATCTGACCACTGACAGTACTGAGGACCAGAGGACAATCTGCGGGATCAGCGGGCGGCACTAGCAGCGAGGTCGTCCAGCAATCAGATCCAGACAATCATTGTATGTTGTCCCCATTATGTGAGGGCTGAGGGGAAAGTCAAGAAGAAGAAGCGACTCCTTGTAGGAGGAAAGACAAAGCTCTGGGGTCAGGAGGTAGAAGTGCAGGGCTAGGGCCAATAGGGGGAGCCAGAGGGGGGGGATACTGAGGTAGATCCCCGCTTAGGGTGACATTGCCCCCCACCAGGCCCCGCTGCAGGGAGATCCCCACAATCCTCAGATACAGCGGGAGATCTGGGAGGAGAATCAGGCCCAAGACTTTGTAGAACTTGTAATGATGCTGTAATACCGCAGGGCGCGGCTGTACCGTCCGCCATCACACCATCATGTGACCAGATAACAGGAAACGCCCCGAAACCTCACAGGAACATCAACTATGGAGAGTGGTGGCCCCAAGGAAGGGCCCTAGGAAGAGGCTATGTCATGTGACAGGAGGAGGAGGAGTCTAAGGACCCAGGTCATGTGACAGGAGGAGGAGGAGTCTGTGTAAGGCACCAGGTCAGGTGACAGGAGGAGGAGTCTAAGGCACCAGGTCATGTGACAGGAGGAGGAGGAGTCTGTGTAAGGCACCAGGTCATGTGACATGAGGAGGAGGAGTCTGTGTAAGGCACCAGGTCAGGTGACAGGAGGAGGAGTCTAAGGCACCAGGTCATGTGACAGGAGGAGGAGGAGTCTAAAGCACCAGGTCAGGTGACATGAGTAGGAGGAGTCTGTGTAAGGCACCAGGTCAGGTGACAGGAGGAGGAGGAGTCTAAGGCACCAGGTCAGGTGACATGAGGAGGAGGAGGAGTCTGTGTGAGGCACCAGGTCAGGTGACAGGAGGAGTCTGTGTGAGGCACCAGGTCAGGTGACAGGAGGAGGAGGAGTCTGTGTAAGGCACCAGGTCAGGTGACATGAGGAGGAGGAGGAGTCTGTGTAAGGCACCAGGTCAGGTGACAGGAGGAGGAGGAGTCTGTGTGAGGCACCAGGTCAGGTGACAGGAGGAGGAGGAGTCTAAGGCACCAGGTCAGGTGACATGAGGAGGAGGAGGAGTCTGTGTGAGGCACCAGGTCAGGTGACAGGAGGAGTCTGTGTGAGGCACCAGGTCAGGTGACAGGAGGAGGAGGAGTCTGTGTAAGGCACCAGGTCAGGTGACATGAGGAGGAGGAGGAGTCTGTGTAAGGCACCAGGTCAGGTGACAGGAGGAGGAGGAGTCTGTGTGAGGCACCAGGTCAGGTGACAGGAGGAG
The DNA here is from genome assembly GCF_031893055.1 of Leptodactylus fuscus. Lineage (NCBI taxonomy): Eukaryota > Metazoa > Chordata > Amphibia > Anura > Leptodactylidae > Leptodactylus > Leptodactylus fuscus. The sequence continues at coordinate 1,519,878 of NC_134268.1, read as the reverse complement.
TCTGTGTGAGGCACCAGGTCAGGTGACAGGAGGAGGAGGAGTCTGTGTAAGGCACCAGGTCAGGTGACAGGAGGAGTCTGTGTGAGGCACCAGGTCAGGTGACAGGAGGAGGAGGAGTCTGTGTAAGGCACCAGGTCAGGTGACAGGAGGAGGAGGAGTCTGTGTGAGGCACCAGGTCAGGTGACATGAGGAGGAGGAGTCTAAGGCACCAGGTCAGGTGACATGAGGAGGAGGAGTCTGTGTAAGGCACCAGGTCAGGTGACAGGAGGAGGAGAAGTCTAAGGCACCAGGTCAGGTGACATGAGGAGGAGGAGTCTAAGGCACCAGGTCAGGTGACATGAGGAGGAGGAGTCTAAGGCACCAGGTCAGGTGACATGAGGAGGAGGAGTCTGTGTAAGGCACCAGGTCAGGTGACAGGAGGAGGAGAAGTCTAAGGCACCAGGTCAGGTGACAGGAGGAGGAGTCTAAAGCACCAGGTCAGGTGACATGAGGAGGAGGAGTCTGTGTAAGGCACCAGGTCATGTGACATGAGGAGAGGAGGAGACTGGATCATACATTGCATCATGTGACATAAGGAGGAGGAGCCTGCAGAAAACCCTGCATCATGTGACTGATCACCTATCCCTCCCCCTCCCCCACTATATCTCTGCTGGTGTGTGCAGATCTCCAGGAATCCTCCTCACATCCTGCACCGGCTCTCTGTTGTGTCAGGTAATGGAGGAGAATAAGCACTACAAGTCCCAGAGCGCCCTCCTGCTGTCACTCACCTCAGGGCTGCTGCCTGATAACAGAGAGAGCTAGAGAGCGCCATCCACTGCACAGCACAGGAGCGGACTGCAGAAGAGGGGCTGGAGGACCTGCGGTGACGTCATGTGATCAGTGTATAAGGGGGCGGGGATATTGGTAAAGTGGTGACTGGAGGACCTGCGGTGACGTCCTATCATGTGATTAATACAAATGGGGCGGAGCGAAATATATTCGCGGATAACTAGTGAAGGCCCTGTGTAGGCGGAGCTTCAGTGCTGTCTGTCAGTGGTGGCGCTGCTCACCTGCTGGGCCTTGTAGTTCTTTCTTGCTATTCCCTGTGCTAGTAGTGGCAGGGCCGGTGCTGTGAGGTGGGGGGTAGCGCCCCCTGCAGCCTCCTCACACTCTTGTAGTGCAGGGCGCCGCTGCTGTCTCCTCTGTAGTGATTGCTGGCAGTGAGGAGGCCATTTGTGAGGATGTCTGCCGGGCTGAGCCAGTGCCCGGGATGTCTTACATTATATCTAATGGAAGGAGGATCAGACCACTGCAAGTCTACCAAGACCCGGCTGTCCCTCTAAACAAGGAGAAGACTGATCAGAGATGGAGCCGAGAGGCCCAGGATCACTCTGGAGGACCTGCAAGGAGAGTCTGTCCATAGGACAACAATCAGTCCCTGTACACTGCACAAAGAGCGGCAAGAAGAAGCCATGACTCACAGATATCCAGAAAGAGTCTGGTGTAACGTTTGTCACAAACCCCCGGGGAGACCCCAAACATGTGGGAGGAGGGGCTCTGCTCAGAGGAACCAAAATACAACTGTATGGCCACAATGCAAAACCATATGATTGGTGTAAAAGCAGCCCATCCCCCTGAACACCCCCTGATCCCCTCGTGTCACACATGGCGGGGGCGGCATCAGGGTTTGGGCTTTTCTTCAGCAGGGACAGGGAAGATGGAGCCAAATCCAGGACCAGTCTGGAAGAAAACCTGAGACTGGAGTCTGCAAAAGCCCTGAGACTGGGACGCAGATTTATCCTCCTCTCTTTCCAGTAAATAATCATAAGTCTTGGTAGTTTGACCTATAATCCTGCAGTTTTCACTCTGCCCACTAAGCCTATAGATGGGCCCTTCCTGCTCTGTAGAGATGACTTGTCATATGTATATAAGTGCGTACACTCCACATCCCATACATGTAAATGAGCCATAAGTAATTCCCTACACTGGAGAAAAGTAGCAGCTCAATCATTCTGGGAGGAGAGGCCGAGAATTGTCCTCATTGAATGACCTTGTATGACACCAGGATCTGCAGGGCTCCCGGGCCTCAGACCGGCCCTTAGTGGGTTACAGATACTGGGATGAAGACTACAAGTGTGACTGACGCCTTATAATAAAGCAGGCTGCTAGTAAAGTAAGTGAGACACAGAAGGGGCCGAGGTCTGTGACTTATATTACATCATAAAGTCTTGGAAATTCAGCCGATCGGTTCCTTCCTCTTTCTACTCTGTGTGATGGTAGATCAGAGATGTGTTATACAGTATATCGCCTCCAGGGGGTGTCCTGGATCTGCTGCCGTGTGGGGGATGGGGCCGCAGGTTCCCGGCTGTATACAAGGCTCATCTGTTCTTCGTTATTTCCACCACACTGGTCTTTTTTATTTCTTTATTAGGTTTTAAATGAACAAAAATTCCAAGAACACAAAGAAGATCACAGGACACTTAAGACGATACAGTCTAGGACGAGGTATCAAGAATCTACATAAGTCATGGCAATAGACACGGCTTAAGGGGGACCTTTCTGCATCTTCACTGATTCCGGAACAGTTGGAATTTTTCCTCTAGCCCCCACCATTCCTGAGCGATCAGTGCTGGCAGTTTTGTGCTTGATGTGAACTAGACTCCCTAATGACAAGTGGGTGGTGTCAGGCAGGAGCGGGCAAGGGGGTGTGACTTAGAGCTTTGAGCTCCTACCTGACACCACCCATTTGACATATCAGGCACCTGACTGCACGGATTGCTTAGATCAGCAGAAATCATCTTGGGGGGGGAGAGAAGAGGAGAAATCCCAAAGGTTCAACAGTGGATGCAAAATAACACAATAAGAACAAAAACAGCAGTTAGTGGGGTCATCCCAAATTTCCTATTGATGGCCTAACCTTAGGATATCCTTAGATGGTGGCGGGGTACGATCTCCGGCACCCCCACCGATCAGCTGATTTGTGCATTCATGTGATTACAAGATGAGCTGCAATAGTACCACATGGCCACTATGCCACGTAAAGAGCCGTCTACTTCCGTCTCCGCCCACCGCGCTCTAAACAGCTGACCAGGGCTGAGGTATCAGTGACCTTTTTTGCTCTTATTTCCTTGATTCTACATAAGAATATACAGTATTTACATTATACATATCCTCAAGAAAGCTTCTCTCCTGTGTGAATTCTCTCATGTTTAACAAGGTCTGATTTATAGGTGAAGCACTTCCCACATTCTGGACATGAATGTGGCTTCTCTCCCGTGTGAATTCTTTCATGTTTCGCCAGATCAGATTTATTTGAAAAGCATTTCTTACAGACTGAACATGGGAATGGCTTCTCTCCCGTGTGAATTCTCTCATGTATAACACGTTTCGATTTACTGGTAAAGCACTTTCCACATTCCGAACATGGAAATAGTTTCTCCCCCGTGTGGATTCTCTCGTGTAAAACAAGACTTGATTTATCTGTGAAGCATTTCCCACACAGCAGACATGAAAAGGGCTTCTCTCCTGTGTGAATTCTCTGATGTATGGCCAGATAGGATTTCTGGTAAAAACATTTTCCACATTCTAAACATGAGAAGGGCTTCTCCCCCGTGTGAATTCTTTGGTGCATAATAAGATGGGATTTCTGGTAAAAACACTTGCCACATTCAGAACACGAAAACTGCTTCTCCCCTGTGTGAATTCTCTGATGTTTCACAAGGTTTGATTTTGTTGTAAAACATTTCCCACATTCAGAACATGAGTACGGCTTCTCTCCCGTGTGACTCCTCTCATGTGTAACAAGATTTGACTTATCTGTGAAACACTTCCCGCACTCCGAGCATGGATATGGTTTCTCCCCTGTGTGAATTCTCAGATGTTTCAGAAGGACCGTCTTCCAGGCAAAACACTTCCCACAATAGAAACACGAGTTCTGGTTCTCTCCTGTGTGGCTTCTCTCATGCTGATTAAGACCCGATTTGCTGGTAAAACACTTTCCACATTCGGAGCAGGAGTAGGGCTTCTCTCCTGTGTGAATTCTCTGGTGGATTGAAAGACCTGAACTTTTTGTAAACCGTTTCCCACAGTCGTCACATTGGAAGTTTTTCTCCCCTTTCTGGCTGGTACTTGTGGTGACAATGTGTGACTGGTCAGGGGAGGGGTCCTTGTGATTTGGGGGAGGATCTGTACTGTGACGCCCTGGGTGTACACTACAGGTGAGGAGGTTTCTTCCCGTCATCGCTTCGTCTTCTTTATAATTCACCAATTTCAGGAAGTTTTCTGCAGAGTTCTCACAGGACGGATCTGTCAGGATTAAAACGGATTTTGTGATTTTTTTTTTAAATTCATATCACAAAGTAGAAAACTGAATCACATTCCTATTAGGCTGGAAACACACGTGTAGTTACTGGTGCAGATTAACCACTTCCGGACCGAGCATACACTATACACGTCCGGGAAGTGGTTGCCTTGTTCTGACAGGACTTGCCGGTACGAGATCGTGCAGCTGCTGAAACGGGGAGTGGTTGTAAGCTCAGCCGGAGCTCCCGGAGAGAAGGTTTATTCCCTTCCCTGCCTTCCCGATCACTGTGTATACAGCGCTCAATGAGCATAATATACCCAGCTATGGGCGCCACCATGATGCGGGTGCAGGTGTGAACCCGCCCTCAAAGTAGAAAATTACTGTGAAACATACACATGAGGTCTCCTTGTGTCTACTGAATATAGGGGGTCTGCAGTGCTCCTGTTCTGTCGGGAAGGGGTTAATAGGAGCACTGCAGATTCCCTATAGTCAGCCAGACTGAGTTCCAAGTAGGGGGAAGAAAAAAACCCAGTCCTCAAGCTCAGGGAAGGGGCAGACAGACAACCAAAACACCCCCTCCCCTCTCCCAGCATCTACTGCACCCGAAAACTCCGGCCATTTTAATTTTTGAAATTTTCCAGTAGCTGCTCCATTTTCCCCCTCGGCTTATACTCGAGTCAATAAGTTATCCCAGTTTTTTGTGGTAAAATTAGGGGCCTCGGCTTATATTCGGGTCGGCTTATACTCCAGTATATACAGTATATAGCAAGGCTTTATACCTCTCCTCCCTCATAGAGCCAATCAAAGGTGTAACATGAAGATCCTGGAGCCCAATGCCAAATATGTAAGGGGGCCCCTTTTACTGCTCCATCTATAATACTGGTATCTTATGTTGTAGAGAGGGGTCCGGGGCCCAGTACTGATTGATACCTCTGCTGCCCCCTATAGCCACACACACTGCTTCGTGTCAGGTGTGATTGTAGCCATAAGTGTCGTCTGGATTCTGCTCTAGTCTTAGTCACACCTTACATTAGGTAAACCTAGACTTAAAAAATCCAAAAATTTAGGAAAAGAAAAACCTTGTTTGGATTTGAGCCTTCACATTTACCCCTAATGCCAGCTGGCTGTGTAATACAGAGGAAGAAGTGGAAGAGCAGAGAACAGTCCAAGATTTACAAATGACTCAGGGAATGGATCTCCAAGGTGGGACTGAACCTGCCGTCACCTCTGAGCTCACGTCTACATGACTCCGTACCTCTGGTAACACCTCCTGGCATGTCCTCCTCCACGTCACTCATACACAGGCGAAGGCCCCTCATCGGCTCCTCTTCAGCCTCATCCTCCTCTTTAATAATAGTCAGATCTTTATACTGATGTTCAGCCATAAACTCCGCCTCCTCCTCTTCCTCATCGATCACCTCAATCTTAATATCCAGCAGATTTTCATCCTAAAGAGACAAAAAAGTAACAACTTTGGGTCGGTGACTTTACGGTCAGATATTGGTGAGACTTTAGGACCCTCTACCTGCTCAGTCTCTGGGATATTGGGATGTTCCTCCAGGCAGTCCTGGGTATACAGAGGACGGGGACATCTCTCTGGTGGATTCCTCCTACTGGATCCATCTGTGGGGACACAAACACATAGTGACGGAACCTCTGCACCACTGCAGATCTGCCCATAGATCAGACACGTCTGTCAGGGTTACTGGGACCTCAGTGACCCCAAACTACTCCAGTCCACCCCATATGGACAGCCCAGGCCTGGAGCTGCTGATGTCGGTTTTCACCCCATCCCTCCCCTGCGGAGATTATTCTCAGCCGGTGTTATGTCAAATGGGGAACAGTAGTTTGAGGAAACGCTGGGGAGGATTTCCATTGTCCGGCTCCACCAATACGATGACAGTGACATAGAAGGGTTGTGGTGGATTCCGGCAGAGCTGCTTCCATGTCTGCCACTTCTCTAGGACGTCTTACATGGCGTCTTATCATCCAGCCTCATAGGTCAGACAGCTGCGACTTGTACTGAGAAACATTTGGCCTTTGTGTTACTTACAAACTAATGTATTGATGGGATTAGAGCAAGACGCCCTGATGTGTCCCATCACCACCATGTGCCGGCCTGTGGTATATACTGCTCAGAGGTCTGCATACAGATACAACCCAGCATATCCTACTGCACAGAACAGCGAGGGCTACTGCAGTGGTCTGAGAGATTCCAATAGGCTGTGTGTGACAATGACAGTATTAGGGCTCCAAGATGGCTGCCAGCACCACCCAGTGCCCACAGGAATGGGCCACAAGACTCTTCTAGAATGTAACTATGTCTCCTCCTACCTGGTGATGTGAGGGGTCGGGGGTCCTCCATCATCACCTCCTTGTACCGATCCTCGTGTCCCTCTAAATACTCCCACTCCTCCATGGAGAAATAGACAGCGACATCCTGACACCTTATAGGAACCTGACAACACAATGATACAGTCATCACCCCTCCCCCTCCAGTTACTGTATAATGTCCCCGCGTCCCCCGCACGGTCACCTCTCCAGTCAGCAGCTCCAGCATCTTATAGGTGAGGTCTAGGATCTTCTTCTTATGTATCAGGGGGGGAGGGGCTGTGATGGGGCCCCGGCTCCTGCTCCATCCTCCTAATTCCTGGATATGGCTGCTGGGGGCCACACAGTCCCTCGATGTCTTCTTCACCAGTGTGTAGTCCTGTGTATGGAGAGACCCGGACACATATCAGTAACACACTTTTTTTATGGTTAATGGACAATAGCGCTGATACAAGATACCGAACTATCAGCTGTGAGCAGGAGATCTCACCACCTACCATAGGAACTGCCACATGTTATCATGATAGCTACCTATGTCCCCCACCTCTGCCTGTTATATCTACATGCTGTGACCCCTCCCCCTCCTCGTGTCCTCCAACCACAGTCGGCTGTATTATTAACATCACTTCACACAGAGAACTATATGATCCTGCAGTGTGTCTGTTTCTTTCTTTTTAGTTGCTCTGATTCCTAGGATTTCTCTATCTGCCATGAGCTTCTATGTGTTTCTCTCTTGTTATATACTACTGTACCATCTATGAAACTGTATCACTGAATGTACCCATTGTGGGACTATTATCTTATTATATACACTATTGCCTTTATAAACAGATCAGGTGATGTCACCTCCCTCTTACAATCCGCCCTTCTACTACCCTAACACTCTGGCAGGACCAGACCCCCACCCCCACCCCAGAGAGGGAGGAGCATAGACAGCTCCAAGCACCCCATTCTCCTGCCATGTGCATCCAGGTAGCCGGAAGCCTAACTGACCCTTCTCTACCGGTCTAGTCCCTAGATCCCCCTATAACATCCCCCCCTCCCGGGCCTCCAGGACACTTTAAGCTCTTTGCCCCCTGTAACATCTGATTCCGGCTCAGGTAGGATCTGTTCTCTTGCCCTCCCCCTTCCTGAGCAGTCAGTGCTGGTAGTTTTGGTGCCTGATATGATAACTAGACTCCCTAATGTGCAGTGGGCGGTGTCAGGCAGGAAGGAGGGCGTGGCTCAGAGCTCTGCCTGCCTCTGATTGGTGCTAGAAGTCACACCCCCTGCCATTAGGGAGATTAGTCAATATCACGCACCAAAACTACAGTGGGGGGAGGGGCGGGGGGTAATGACCCAGTCAGTGCCGTCACCTCTCCGCTCAGCAGGTAGATGATCTCCAGGGTGAAGCTTAGTAGCCTTCTGGGGATCTTATTCCGGTCCTTGTCCATCCTCAGTGTGTGGAGGAGCTAGGGGAGGAGACAGGAGGCGGAGTCAGAAACGTGTCAGGTGACAGGAGGAGGCGGAGTCAGAAACATGTCATGTGACAGGAGGAGGCGGAGTCTTGTAATGTCATGTGACAGGAGGAGGGGGGGTCAGAAACATGTCATGTGACAGGAGGAGGCGGAGTCTTGTAATGTCATGTGACAGGAGGAGGCGGGGTCAGAAACATGTCATGTGACAGAAGGAGGCGGGGTCTGTAACACTGTGCCATGTGACAGATCCCACAATTCCCCCCTGTAATATATACAGTATATATGTGTGTGTGTATCTGCAGATCTCCAGGACTCCTCCTCACATCCTGCACCGGCTCTCTATTGTGTCAGGTAATGGAGGAGAATAAGCACTACAAGTCCCAGAGCGCCCTCCTGCTGTCACTCACCTCAGGGCTGCTGCCTGATAACAGAGAGAGCTAGAGAGCGCCATCCACTGCACAGCACAGGAGCGGACTGCAGAAGAGGGGCTGGAGGACCTGCGGTGACGTCACCGTCATGTGATCAGTGTATAGGGGCGGGGCTAGGGGTAACGTGGTGACTGGAGGACCTGCGGTGACGTCATGTCATGTGATCAGTAAGAGGCGGTGCTCCTCAGTGCAGTGACATCACAGTGACAGGCGGAGGCTGCTGGGACTTGTAGTTCTCTCAGTCTGAGCTCCTCTCACATGTGGCTGTGTCTATGGTTACTGGAGTACAATCACAGACAGCACAAGGTTCCCCTCTATAGTAATAGTGGCGGGGTTAACCCTTACTTCCCCTGACTTCTGCACTGATCTCAGGGTTAAGGTCCTGGAGCCTCTGGGTCCTCACATGTGATATTGTGTCCGTCACACTGTACTGTCCCCCTCTCCATCGCTCTGTATTGTTCTTCAGTCTTTATTGTCCCTCTCTCCGTATTGTCCGTCAGTCTTTGTTGGCTCTTGCTCCGTATTGTCCCTCGCTCCGTATTGTCCCTCGCTCCGTATTGTCCCTCTCTCCGTATTGTCCCTCGCTCCGTATTGTCCCTCTCTCCGTATTGTCCCTCGCTCCGTATTGTCCCTCTCTCCGTATTGTCCGTCAGTCTTTGTTGGCTCTTGCTCCGTATTGTCCCTCGCTCCGTATTGTCCCTCTCTCCGTATTGTCCCTCGCTCCGTATTGTCCATCAGTCTTTGTTGGCTCTTGCTCCGTATTGTCCCTCTCTCCGTATTGTCCCTCGCTCCGTATTGTCCCTCTCTCCGTATTGTCCGTCAGTCTTTGTTGGCTCTTGCTCCGTATTGTCCCTCGCTCCGTATTGTCCCTCGCTCCGTATTGTCCCTCTCTCCGTATTGTCCCTCGCTCCGTATTGTCCCTCTCTCCGTATTGTCCGTCAGTCTTTGTTGGCTCTTGCTCCGTATTGTCCCTCGCTCCGTATTGTCCCTCGCTCCGTATTGTCCCTCTCTCCGTATTGTCCGTCAGTCTTTGTTGGCTCTTGCTCCGTATTGTCCCTCGCTCCGTATTGTCCCTCTCTCCGTATTGTCCCTCGCTCCGTATTGTCCCTCTCTCCGTATTGTCCGTCAGTCTTTGCTGTTTCTTGCTCCGTATTGTCCCTCTCTCCGTATTGTCCCTCGCTCCGTATTGTCCCTCTCTCCGTATTGTCCATCAGTCTTTGTTGGCTCTTGCTCCGTATTGTCCCTCTCTCCGTATTGTCCCTCGCTCCGTATTGTCCCTCTCTCCGTATTGTCCATCAGTCTTTGTTGGCTCTTGCTCCGTATTGTCCCTCGCTCCGTATTGTCCCTCGCTCCGTATTGTCCCTCGCTCCGTATTGTCCCTCTCTCCGTATTGTCCCTCGCTCCGTATTGTCCCTCTCTCCGTATTGTCCCTCGCTCCGTATTGTCCCTCTCTCCGTATTGTCCGTCAGTCTTTGTTGGCTCTTGCTCCGTATTGTCCCTCGCTCCGTATTGTCCCTCGCTCCGTATTGTCCCTCTCTCCGTATTGTCCCTCGCTCCGTATTGTCCATCAGTCTTTGTTGGCTCTTGCTCCGTATTGTCCCTCTCTCCGTATTGTCCCTCGCTCCGTATTGTCCCTCTCTCCGTATTGTCCGTCAGTCTTTGTTGGCTCTTGCTCCGTATTGTCCCTCGCTCCGTATTGTCCCTCGCTCCGTATTGTCCCTCTCTCCGTATTGTCCCTCGCTCCGTATTGTCCCTCTCTCCGTATTGTCCGTCAGTCTTTGTTGGCTCTTGCTCCGTATTGTCCCTCGCTCCGTATTGTCCCTCGCTCCGTATTGTCCCTCTCTCCGTATTGTCCGTCAGTCTTTGTTGGCTCTTGCTCCGTATTGTCCCTCGCTCCGTATTGTCCCTCTCTCCGTATTGTCCCTCGCTCCGTATTGTCCCTCTCTCCGTATTGTCCGTCAGTCTTTGCTGTTTCTTGCTCCGTATTGTCCCTCTCTCCGTATTGTCCCTCGCTCCGTATTGTCCCTCTCTCCGTATTGTCCATCAGTCTTTGTTGGCTCTTGCTCCGTATTGTCCCTCTCTCCGTATTGTCCCTCGCTCCGTATTGTCCCTCTCTCCGTATTGTCCGTCAGTCTTTGCTGTTTCTTGCTCCGTATTGTCCCTCTCTCCGTATTGTCCCTCGCTCCGTATTGTCCCTCTCTCCGTATTGTCCCTCTCTCCGTATTGTCCATCAGTCTTTGTTGGCTCTTGCTCCGTATTGTCCGTCAGTCTTTGCTGTTTCTTGCTCCGTATTGTCCCTCTCTCCGTATTGTCCCTCTCTCCGTATTGTCCATCAGTCTTTGTTGGCTCTTGCTCCGTATTGTCCCTCTCTCCGTATTGTCCCTCGCTCCGTATTGTCCCTCTCTCCGTATTGTCCGTCAGTCTTTGCTGTTTCTTGCTCCGTATTGTCCCTCTCTCCGTATTGTCCCTCGCTCCGTATTGTCCCTCGCTCCGTATTGTCCGTCAGTCTTTGCTGTCCCTCGCTCCGTATTGTCCCTCTCTCCGTATTGTCCATCAGTCTTTGTTGGCTCTTGCTCCGTATTGTCCCTCTCTCTGTATTGTCCATCACCAGACTCTCCTGCAGGGTGGGGATTTCTTCCTCCTGGAGAATGTTTCTTTGTTCCCGCCCTTGTTCTTAGTCTCTCTCCTTGATGAGAAGCCTCCACCTGGACGGTCTGCGGCAGGACACAGGACTCGCAGTGACTTCACCTTTTCTCCTCCGCACCTTCTGCCAGAAGTCTCTTCTCTCCAAGAAAAACATCAAGGACAGACGGATGGACAGACATTGTGCAGGGACTGGGGGAGGTATTTCCTCTAATGGCGTCCACTTCACACTGATTGGGACACAAGTGTCCTCAGACCGTCCATATCTGCGGCAGCGGTGGCTTCCTGAGTTCTGGGGAGCGCAGCACTTCACTAGGATCATTTTAGCATCAGAGGACCAGAACAACGGACAGGCAGCCTTCTACAGCACTGGTCACATATGGAGTCTGACAGACTCCAGTAACTATAATTGGAGTCTTCAACACTGAAACCATTGGACAAATGAGTTGGACTTGCAGGAGTATATTCCTACGTACACTGCGACAGATGTGAACATCGCCTTACCCTCCATCAGTCAGAGGTCCTCCATGTAAGACCTTATTCACACTTTGTAAATCACAGACACGCGCTGCACTTGTTCTCCACGGACAATAGAAGCTCCTATCGCCTTTCTGGATGTGTCGTGTCCACGTGTGATCGGTTTGTCACTGATTTAGCAATTGTACAAAATAGTGAATGTTTTGGATCCATAAAACCAGACGACGCGCGGGCAGTGACCAGTGACCTCCAACAACCCACAGACCTGGTGAAGGTGGAGACAAGTCATAAAAAATAAAACTATAGAAATAAAATGATACAATGATTGATATTCTATCATTAGATGTAGGTTTGTTACAGATCTACCATCACAGGAAGCAATCACTGATATTATAGTCCAGCGGACTCTGGTCGAGGGCATTGGCTCCAGGTCTCCACGGTACATATATCACCAATAGGCCTCGTGTTCCTACCAGCAGCACCTTATATACCGTGTATGACATCAGCACTGTACGATGTCCACCTAACACTATCGGCTGAGAAGAAAGAACGTCACAGTGACTTGCGCACACACACGGGTATCTTCTGTATTTTCACTGCTCAGTGCATGTCATGGCGGCCATTATAGTTAGTATGAAATGAATCGTCAGTTATTCGGATTTGTTGAAGACCAAACAATTTGGAATATTGGGGTGAAACTCATGGGAAAGTCCCAACTACCCCCAAAGAAACACCATCAAGGGCTGCATTAAATAAGACTATTCTTTATACGTACTTAGCGATGAGTCCCAGAGCCGTACACCGCCCACGTCACTGCACACGTGCCCCAGGTCTGGTGCACACACTGAAGCCGAAGTGCTCTGCTCCGGCAGGAACTGGGTGAGTATAACACCATCTAGTTTTTATAAGGTGGAAGAACAGGGCTAATTTGGAAACCGCCTAAAGATCTGTGTGTGGCTCAGTGCTTCCCTTTGATTATTCCCCATCTGGCACAATGGGCTCCGGCCTCTTAGTAATCCTGGTGCATTGTGGAAGGTCCTCCTCCTTTGTAGGGACTGCCATAGATTTCAGATATATAGCGCCATTCTTCTGGTGCAACTTATAGAAGATTGGACAGGATGACGCGTCCCGCAAGAAAGAGCAACGTGGACATCTTTGTACAAAAAAAAAAAAGAGTCTGAGACCAAAGAAGTACCAAATCTACACCACTGAGGTAGCAGAGAGAGGACAGCACCTGCCGCTATGTCATTACATTTGGTACATGGGGGGGGGGGTAAGATGCTGAATTCTGCCTGAAAATTGGCGCATTTCCGTACCATCTGATCAGGAACATTATGGTGAGTAGGGAGGGATTAGAGCAACGGCCTGTTTTGATGACAGTATGCGCTTAGCCTGAGGTGGAATAAACTTTGATCAGAAAGTCTAAATATCCACCGGATGTGTCACCAAGTGTCAGAGCCAAAACCTCAAGACTGACTAGTCAACTTTTGTCTTCTGACCAACGACAGATCGGCCACGCCGGATATTTTTGGGCTGGATGTTGGATGAAAATATGAATGTTTGGCAAGATGATCGGCCACATTGTACAGAGCGCTCCGAGGCCTCCAGAACGGTGATGGATGTCCGAGGCTAGAAGAAGAAGAAGATCACTCATTGCAATCTCCAGGAAACCATCGACAGAAAGTGAAAATTCTCCCAGGCCGGTCTGTCCCAGCAAGATCAACCGAGAACAGAAAGCAAGAGGGTGAAAAGAATCTCTAAGAAGCCGAGAAGGAGCCTCTCCCACCCCGGACGTCCACCAGGACAAGCAGGCGGCAAAGGTGACAACTGAACTATAGAACCCTGTTCACATTTGCGCGCTTTGGTCAGTTTCCTCCATCATTACCTTTGAGCCTGGAAGTGAAAAACATAGAAAATGTCCCAGAAAGATCTTCATCAGGTTTCGGATCTGCTCCTTGTTGGGGCTCACAAGTAATTCTGCAGAATACTGACCAAGTGTGAACGACGTCTTACAATAATCACTCACTGGGGGGTTTTACCATCATGGCGGGGCCGGGGGTTCAGGCCTCAGAAAGAAACGACAGCTGAGAATTATTTTATGTAATAAATTAATGGAAATTCAATTTCTGATCGTTTTTGTTCAGCTATTGTCATGTCCACGTTATACAATATGAAGCCTACAGGGGGCGTCCTTTCCTTTCCTCTATGTCGTTCTGCAGTGCTGGGGTTGGTGGGGTGACTAGAATAAGAATCCGCCAGGGTCATGGCTGTGGAACAAACATGGCACTTCTGTTCTTCCTTATATCCATCAGACTTCTCCTCCGTGACCCCCAGTGGTTACCTCTGACCTCAGGTGAATAGAATTGGGAGGTTTAGCAGATCCAGGCCAAGTTCACCCCCCAAAAAATAAACCCTCTTATTGGCCGATTTATGTCTGTGAATAACCTGATCGGAATCTAATTTTTCACTCTTCTACTATTTCACACATTTTGGACCGTAATCGAGCTCCTCTCTGTGTGAATTCTCTGTTTTCTGAGGAGATCCAGTTTTTCTGAATTTATCAGTTTCCACATACGGGACATCACAATGTCTTCTTCATGTGACTTCTCTCATGTTTAACGTGATTTGATTTATCCGTAAAGCACTTACCGCATAGTGAACATGAATATGGCTTCTCTCCCGTGTGAATTCTCTGATGTTTAACAAGATCGGATTTGTTAGTAAAGGATTTCCTACACTCTGAGCATGGATAGGGCTTCTCTCCTGTGTGAATTCTAAGATGTTTGAGAAGACTTGATTTCTCTGTAAAGCAGTTCCCACATTCTGAACACAAAAACGGCCTCCTCTCTGTGTGGATTCTCTCATAGGATTCATCGACAAAGCCTTTCCCATACGCCGAGTGTGACAACGTCTTTTCCTCTTTGTGGCTTTTCTCATGTGCTACAAGGTTTGCTTTGTTCGTGTAGGTTTTTCCGCATTGGGAGCATGAAAATGGCCGCTCTCCTGTGTGGATTCTCTGATGTTTCACCACATTTGACTTTTTGGTAAAACATTTCCCACATTCTGGACACGGATACGGCCGCTCGCCTTTGTGACTCCTCTCATGCGCAATAAGATTTGATTTATTTGTGAAACATCTCCCGCATTGTGAACATGGGAATGGCTTCTCTCCCGTGTGAATTCTCTGATGTTTAATGACATTAGATTTTTTGGTAAAACTTTTCCCACATTCCGAGCAGGAATACGGTTTCTCTCCATTATGACTTCTCTCGTGGATTTCTAGATTAGTTTTTTTGGTAAAACATTTCCCACATACTGAACACGAGTAAAGACTCTTCCCTGTGTGAATTCTCATGTGCAGACCAAGACTTGATTTATGCGTGAAGCGTTTCCCACATTCGGAGCAGGCGTGCGGCTTCTCCCCCGTGTGAATTCTCTGGTGTATAGAAAGACCCAAACTGTTCGTAAACCATTTTCCGCATTCGCCGCACTGACACCGTTCCCCTATTCTTTGGCTGTTACTTGTATTCCCAATGTGTGACTGGTCTGAAGAAGGTTCCTCGTGACTCAGGGGATTATATGATGGACCCGAACTGAGACATCCTGGGTGGGAATCTTCTACTTTATAGTTCAGCGATAGCAAGACGTTTTCTGTAAGGATTAAAAACAGAATTTGACTTTAAAAGTAGTCACCAGAACCAGCATATCACCCCAGTCCTGCAGATAGATAGGTTACTGTCACCAGAACCAGCATATCACCCCAGCCCTGCAGATAGATAGGTTACTGTCACCAGACCCAGCATATCACCCCAGCCCTGCAGATAGATAGGTTACTGTCACCAGAACCAGCATATCACCCCAGCCCTGCAGATAGATAGGTTACTGTCACCAGACCCAGCATATCACCCCAGCCCTGCAGATAGATAGGTTACTGTCACCAGAACCAGCATATCACCCCAGCCCTGCAGATAGATAGGTTACTGTCACCAGACCCAGCATATCACCCCAGCCCTGCAGATAGATAGGTTAGTGTCACCAGAGCCAGCATATCACCCCCGCCCTGCAGATAGATAGGTTAGTGTCACCAGAACCAGCATATCACCCCAGCCCTGCAGATAGATAGGTTACTGTCACCAGAACCAGCATATCACCCCAGCCCTGCAGATAGATAGGTTACTGTTACCAGAACCAGCATATCACCCCAGCCCTGCAGATAGATAGGTTACTGTCACCAGACCCAGCATATCACCCCAGCCCTGCAGATAGATAGGTTACTGTCACCAGATCCAGCATATCACGCCAGCCCTGCAGATAGATAGGTTACTGTCACCAGAACCAGCATATCATGCCAGCCCTGCAGATAGATAGGTTACTGTCACCAGAACCAGCATATCACCCCAGCCCTGCAGATAGATAGGTTATAGTCACCAGAACCAGCATATCCCCCAGCCCTGCAGATAGATAGGTTACTGTCACCAGATCCAGCATATCACCCCAGCCCTGCAGATAGATAGGTTACTATCACCAGAACCAGCATATCACCCCAGCCCTGCAGATAGATAGGTTACTGTCACCAGAACCAGCATATCACCCCAGCCCTGCAGATAGATAGGTTACTGTCACCAGAACCAGCATATCACCCCAGCCCTGCAGATAGATAGGTTACTGTCACCAGATCCAGCATATCACGCCAGCCCTGCAGATAGATAGGTTACTGTCACCAGAACCAGTATATCACCCCAGCCCTGCAGATAGATAGGTTATAGGCACCAGAACCAGCATATCACCCCAGCCCTGCAGATAGGTAGGTTACTGTCACCAGAACCAGCATATCAACCCAGCCCTGCAGATAGATAGGTTACTGTCACCAGAACCAGCATATCACCCCAGCCCTGCAGATAGATAGGTTACTGTCACCAGAACCAGCATATCACCCCAGCCCTGCAGATATATAGGTTAGTGTCACCAGACCCAGCATATCCCCCCAGCCCTGCAGATAGATAGGTTACTGTCACCAGAACCAGCATATCACCCCAGCCCTGCAGATATATAGGTTAGTGTCACCAGACCCAGCATATCCCCCCAGCCCTGCAGATAGATAGGTTACTGTCACCAGAACCAGTATATCACCCCAGCCCTGCAGATAGATAGGTTACTATCACCAGAACCAGCATATCACCCCAGCCCTGCAGATAGATAGGTTATAGTCAACAGAACCAGCATATCACCCCAGCCCTGCAGATAGATAGGTTACTATCACCAGAACCAGCATATCACCCCAGCCCTGCAGATAGATAGGTTACTATCACCAGAACCAGTATATCACCCCAGCCCTGCAGATAGATAGGTTATAGTCAACAGAACCAGTATATCACCCCAGCCCTGCAGATAGATAGGTTATAGTCACCAGAACCAGCATATCACCCCAGCCCTGCAGATAGATAGGTTACTGTCACCAGACCCAGCATATCACCCCAGCCCTGCAGATAGATAGGTTAGTGTCACCAGAGCCAGCATATCACCCCCGCCCTGCAGATAGATAGGTTAGTGTCACCAGAACCAGCATATCACCCCAGCCCTGCAGATAGATAGGTTACTGTCACCAGAACCAGCATATCACCCCAGCCCTGCAGATAGATAGGTTACTGTCACCAGACCCAGCATATCACCCCAGCCCTGCAGATAGATAGGTTACTGTCACCAGAACCAGCATATCACCCCAGCCCTGCAGATAGATAGGTTACTGTCACCAGATCCAGCATATCACGCCAGCCCTGCAGATAGATAGGTTACTGTCACCAGAACCAGCATATCACCCCAGCCCTGCAGATAGATAGGTTACTGTCACCAGATCCAGCATATCACGCCAGCCCTGCAGATAGATAGGTTACTGTCACCAGATCCAGCATATCACCCCAGCCCTGCAGATAGATAGGTTACTGTCACCAGACCCAGCATATCACCCCAGCCCTGCAGATAGATAGGTTACTGTCACCAGATCCAGCATATCACCCCAGCCCTGCAGATAGATAGGTTACTGTCACCAGAACCAGCATATCACGCCAGCCCTGCAGATAGATAGGTTACTGTCACCAGAACCAGCATATCACCCCAGCCCTGCAGATAGATAGGTTATAGTCACCAGAACCAGCATATCCCCCAGCCCTGCAGATAGATAGGTTACTGTCACCAGATCTAGCATATCACCCCAGCCCTGCAGATAGATAGGTTACTGTCACCAGAACCAGCATATCACCCCAGCCCTGCAGATAGATAGGTTACTGTCACCAGAAATATCACCCCAGCCCTGCAGATAGATAGGTTAGTGTCACCAGAGCCAGCATATCACCCCAGCCCTGCAGATAGATAGGTTACTGTCACCAGATCTAGCATATCACCCCAGCCCTGCAGATAGATAGGTTACTGTCACCAGAACCAGCATATCACCCCCGCCCTGCAGATAGATAGGTTACTGTCACCAGAAATATCACCCCAGCCCTGCAGATAGATAGGTTAGTGTCACCAGAGCCAGCATATCACCCCAGCCCTGCAGATAGATAGGTTACTGTCACCAGACCCAGCATATCACCCCAGTCCTGCAGATAGATAGGTTACTGTCACCAGAACCAGCATATCACCCCAGCCCTGCAGATAGATAGGTTACTGTCACCAGACCCAGCATATCACCCCAGCCCTGCAGATAGATAGGTTACTGTCACCAGACCCAGCATATCACCCCAGCCCTGCAGATAGATATGTTATAGTCACCAGAACCAGCATATCACCCCAGCCCTGCAGATAAATAGGTTACTGTCACCAGACCCAGCATATCACCCCAGCCTTGCAGATAGATAGGTTACTGTCACCAGATCTAGCATATCACCCCAGCCCTGCAGATAGATAGGTTATATCACCAGACCCAGCATATCACCCCAGCCCTGCAGATAGATAGGTTACTGTCACCAGAACCAGCATATCACCCCAGCCCTGCAGATAGATAGGTTACTGTCACCAGCATATCACCCCAGTCCTGCAGATAGATAGGTTACTGTCATCAGAACCAGCATATCACCCCTGCCCTGCAGATAGATAGGTTACTGTCACCAGACCCAGCATATCACCCCAGCCCTGCAGATAGATAGGTTACTGTCACCAGACCCAGCATATCACCCCAGCCCTGCAGATAGATAGGTTACTGTCACCAGACCCAGCATATCACCCCAGCCCTGCAGATAGATAGGTTACTGTCACCAGAACCAGTAAATCACCCCAGCCCTGCAGATAGATAAGTTACTGTCACATGAATCAAGCAGGTTTTCCCCTTGCGTATCACTGCCTCTGTTGCTGAGATAGCACTGGGTTCATCTAAGTACTTTGGAGTAATGGGGGTATCAGCATTGCTCCAAACAGTTCATTTGCATATTGACTTAGATGAGAATAACCATTTAAGAAACCCCTGAGTTCATTTTCTACATTAGTACATACCTCTGGTAACACCTCCTGGCATTTCCTCGTCCATCACGCTCATGTACGGGTGATTGCCCATCATCCTCTCCTCTTCAGCCTCCACTTTAACATTAGTCAGATCTTTGCCCTGGTGTGAGATGGGGAACAATTCAGCACAATAAAATCTATTACATTAACAATAAGAAACAACAAAAAGCATCTGTCACTGCAGGACCAAAAGTCCCGGATAGAGATGTGGTCGGGGGCTCGGCGCCACCTACCTGACTCTCCGTCTCCTCTTCATCTATTACCACAACCTTTATATTTACTTCATTTTCACCCTAAACAGACAAGAAGGAGATAGAAGCTGTATTATGGGTCAGTGACTTTATGGTCAGATATTGGGGAGACTTTAGGACCCTCTACCTGCTCAGTCTCTGGGATATTGGGATGTTCCTCTGGGCAGTCCTGGGTATACAGAGGACTCAGGGGACATCTCTCTGGTGGATTCCTCCTACTGGACCCATCTGTGGGGAGACAATCACACAGTGACGGAACCGCTGCACCGCTGCAGATCTCTCTATAGATCAGACGTGTCTGTCAGTGATAAAGGAGGAGCAGTTCTGCTGGTAATACCTGACATGGCTGATAGCGCCTGCAGGAATGGCCAAGACTAGAATAAAAGGGTTAATGTATACGACACATCTCCTCCTACCTGCTGATATGAGGGGTCGGGGGTCTGTATATAATATATATATCTCCTCTTACCATGTGATGTCCGGGGGGGCCGGGAGTCTGTATATAATATATATATCTCCTCTTACCATGTGATGTCCGGGGGGGCCGGGAGTCTGTATATAATATATATATCTCCTCTTACCATGTGATGTCCGGGGGGGCCGGGAGTCTGTATATAATATATATATCTCCTCTTACCATGTGATGTCCGGGGGGGCCGGGGGTCTGTATATAATATATATCTCCTCTTACCATGTGATGTCCGGGGGGGCCGGGGGTCTGTATATAATATATATATCTCCTCTTACCATGTGATGTCCGGGGGGGCCGGGAGTCTGTATATAATATATATATCTCCTCTTACCATGTGATGTCCGGGGGGGCCGGGGGTCTGTATATAATATATATCTCCTCTTACCATGTGATGTCCGGGGGGGGTCGGGGGTCTGTATATAATATATATATCTCCTCTTACCATGTGATGTCCGGGGGGGCCGGGGGTCTGTATATAATATATATATCTCCTCTTACCATGTGATGTCCGGGGGGGGGGGGCCGGGAGTCTGTATATAATATATATATCTCCTCTTACCATGTGATGTCCGGGGGGGGGGGGGGCCGGGAGTCTGTATATAATATATATATCTCCTCTTACCATGTGATGTGCGGGGGGGCCGGGGGTCTGTATATAATATATATATCTCCTCTTACCATGTGATGTCCGGGGGGGCCGGGGGTCTGTATATAATATATATATCTCCTCTTACCATGTGATGTCCGGGGGGGCCGGGGGTCTGTATATAATATATATATCTCCTCTTACCATGTGATGTCTGGGGGGGCCGGGGGTCTGTATATAATATATATATCTCCTCTTACCATGTGATGTGCGGGGGGGCCGGGGGTCTGTATATAATATATATATCTCCTCTTACCATGTGATGTGCGGGGGGGCCGGGGGTCTGTATATAATATATATATCTCCTCTTACCATGTGATGTCCGGGGGGGCCGGGGGTCTGTATATAATATATATATCTCCTCTTACCATGTGATGTCCGGGGGGGCCGGGGGTCTGTATATAATATATATATCTCCTCTTACCATGTGATGTCCGGGGGGGCGGGGGTCTGTATATAATATATATATCTCCTCTTACCATGTGATGTCCGGGGGGGCCGGGGGTCTGTATATAATATATATATAGTCTGTCCTTACCATGTGATGTCTGGGGGGGCCGGGGGTCTGTATATAATATATATATCTCCTCTTACCATGTGATGTCCGGGGGGGCCGGGGGTCCTCCATCATCTCCTCCTTGTACCGATCCTCGTGTCCCTCTAAATACTCCCACTCCTCCATGGAGAAATAGACAGCGACATCCTGACACCTTATAGGAACCTGACAACACAATGATACAGTCATCACCCCTCCCCCTCCAGTTACTGTATAATGTCCCCGCGTCCCCCGCACGGTCACCTCTCCAGTCAGCAGCTCCAGCATCTTGTAGGTGAGGTCTAGGATCTTCTTCTTATGTATCAGGGGGGGAGGGGGAGGGGCTGTGATGGGGCCCCGGCTCCTGCTCCCTCCTCCTCCTGGCTCTGTGATGGGGCCCCAGCTCCTGCTCCCTCCTCCTCCTGGCTCTGTGATGGGGCCCCGGCTCCTGCTCCCTCCTCCTCCTGGCTCTGTGATGGGGCCCCGACTCCTGCTCCATCCTCCTCCTGGCTCTGTGATGGGGCCCCGGCTCCTGCTCCCTCCTCCTCCTGGCTCTGTGATGGGGCCCCGGCTCCTGCTCCCTCCTCCTCCTGGCTCTGTGATGGGGCCCCGGCTCCTGCTCCATCCTCCAGACTCCTGGACATGGTTGCTGGGGGCCCCGCAGTCCCCTGATGTCTTCCTCACCAGTGTGTAGTCCTGTGTATGGAGAGACCCCGATATTTATCACATTTATGGGGTTGATTCTGTATTCAAAATGAGATGGAAACTTTAGTTATTTCTGAAGGATTATTTTTCCTAATGTGTTTATTATTCTCTTATTATTATTATTCCTTCTATATACTTGAGCCTGGGCTCTCCAGCACCGTATACTGCTATACCTCCATATTGCTGCAGTACATTGTACACAGGCTGCCTATGTTCACCAGGGTCACAGTCAGGAGGCCGTTGACTGGTAACACCTTGATACCTGGCACCTGAGTGTGGGGGCCCTGATCAGATGACGGGGGCGCTCTCGTCCCCCCTAGATGCCAGATCCGGTGATCACTATTGCTAACAGTTTGAGCTGGTCCCAGGTGCATAATACTGTAACCCTCAAGCCATGTGGCTGGCCTCGCTCCTGTGCAGAACTACTAGGACGCTGGCGCTAACTATATACTGTGACCTTCTAGTTGTAGAGCGGGAAGGAGTTACACAGGCAGCCATGTTGTGAGGTCACCTCTCCACGCAGCAGGCACATGATCTCTAAGGTGACGTCTAATAATCGTCTGGTCATCTCCGTCCTGTCCTCGTCCATCCTCGGAGGGTCAGTCGGAGCACTAGAGGAGAAGAGGGGGAGACTGGATGAACTGGGGGGTCAGGTAATGGGGGGGTCAGGTAATGGGGGGGTCAGGTAATGGGGGGGGGTCAGGTAATGGAGGGGTCAGGTAATGGGGGGGGGGTCAGGTAATGGGGGGGTCAGGTAATGGAGGGGTCAGGTAATGGAGGGGTCAGGTAATGGAGGGGTCAGGTAATGGGGGGGTCAGGTAATGGAGGGGTCAGGTAATGGAGGGGTCAGGTAATGGAGGGGTCAGGTAATGGGGGGGGTCAGGTAATGGGGGGGTCAGGTAATGGGGGGGTCAGGTAATGGGGGGGTCAGGTAATGGGGGGGTCAGGTAATGGAGGGGTCAGGTAATGGGGGATCAGGTAATGGAGGGTCAGGTAATGGGGGGGTCAGGTAATGGGGGGGTCAGGTAATGGGGGGGTCAGGTAATGGGGGGTCAGGTAATGGGGGGGGTCAGGTAATGGGGGGGGGTCAGGTAATGGGGGGGTCAGGTAATGGAGGGGGTCAGGTAATGGAGGGGTCAGGTAATGGGGGGTCAGGTAATGGAGGGTCAGGTAATGGAGGGTCAGGTAATGGGGGGGGGGTCAGGTAATGGAGGGGTCAGGTAATGGGGGGTCAGGTAATGGGGGGGGTCAGGTAATGGGGGGGGGGGTCAGGTAATGGAGGGGTCAGGTAATGGAGGGGTCAGGTAATGGGGGGGTCAGGTAATGGAGGGGTCAGGTAATGGGGGATCAGGTAATGGGGGGTCAGGTAATGGGGGGGTCAGGTAATGGAGGGTCAGGTAATGGGGGGGTCAGGTAATGGGGGGGTCAGGTAATGGGGGGGTCAGGTAATGGGGGGGTCAGGTAATGGAGGGGTCAGGTAATGGGGGGATCAGGTAATGGGGGGGGTCAGGTAATAGAGGGGTCAGGTAATGGAGGGGTCAGGTAATGGGGGGTCAGGTAATGGAGGGTCAGGTAATGGGGGGGGGGTCAGGTAATGGAGGGGTCAGGTAATGGGGGGTCAGGTAATGGGGGGGGTCAGGTAATGGGGGGGGGGGGTCAGGTAATGGAGGGGTCAGGTAATGGAGGGGTCAGGTAATGGGGGGGTCAGGTAATGGAGGGGTCAGGTAATGGGGGATCAGGTAATGGGGGGTCAGGTAATGGGGGGTCAGGTAATGGAGGGTCAGGTAATGGGGGGGTCAGGTAATGGGGGGGTCAGGTAATGGGGGGGTCAGGTAATGGGGGGGTCAGGTAATGGAGGGGTCAGGTAATGGGGGGATCAGGTAATGGGGGGGTCAGGTAATGGGGGGGTCAGGTAATGGAGGGGTCAGGTAATGGAGGGGTCAGGTAATGGGGGGGGGTCAGGTAATGGGGGGGTCAGGTAATGGGGGGGGTCAGGTAATGGAGGGGTCAGGTAATGGGGGGGTCAGGTAATGGGGGGGTCAGGTAATGGAGGGGTCAGGTAATGGAGGGGTCAGGTAATGGAGGGCTCGAAATCCTCCAGGGGCCACATCACGTGTCACATACAGGAGCTGACAGCCAACAGCACATGGATTAACCCCTTACTGTCATACATGTCCAGTGGATGTTGCACTTTATGGCGCTGCAATGCTGCCAATCAGAGACGACCCCCGAACCTGCACAATTAACCTCTCGGGTGCCACAGACTGAGGTGCATTACAGATTTTTTACAGATATTTAACCCCTCAGATGCATTTATTTGCAACACTGTGACCCCCGCCTATGGATTACTGCAATAAGCACTACAAGTCCCAGAGCGCCCTCCTGCTGTCACTCACCTCAGGGCTGGTGCCTGATAACAGAGAAAACTAGAGAGCGCCATCCACTGCACAGCACAGGAGCTGCGGGGTGTCATGTGATCAGTATAGGGGCGGGGCTTGGCAGTGGAGAAGATAAATGGTGGATGAAGGACCTGTGGTGATGTCATAGTCATGTGATCAGTGTGTTAGGGGGCGGGGCTAGGTAGTGGTGAGGAAGAGGAAGAGGAGGAAGACGCTGTGGGAATCTTCATCTACAAACTACATTCTAAGTAACAGGAGCAGATGAAGAGAGCAGCGCACGCCCGGCCGTAGTCTCATGGGGAGAGCAGCGCACGCCCGGCCGTAGTCTCATGGGGAGAGCAGCGCACGCCCGGCCGTAGTCTCATGGGGAGAGCAGCGCACACCCGGCCGTAGTCTCATGGGGAGAGCAGCGCACGCCCGGCCATAGTCTCATGGGGAGAGCAGCGCACACCCGGCCGTAGTCTCATGGGGAGAGCAGCGCACACCCGGCCGTAGTCTCATGGGGAGAGCAGCGCACGCCCGGCCGTAGTCTCATGGGGAGAGCAGCGCACACCCCGGCCGTAGTCTCATGGGGAGAGCAGCGCACACCCGGCCGTAGTCTCATGGGGAGAGCAGCGCACGCCCGGCCGTAGTCTCATGGGGAGAGCAGCGCACGCCCGGCCGTAGTCTCATGGGGAAAGCAGCGCACGCCCGGCCGTAGTCTCATGGAGAGATCAGCGCACGCCCAGTTGTAGTCTCATGGGGAGAGCAGCGCCCAGTTGTAGTCTCATGGGGAGAGCAGCGCACGCCCGGCCGTAGTCTCATGGGGAGAGCAGCGCACGCCCGGCCGTAGTCTCATGGGGAGAGCAGCGCACGCCCGGCCGTAGTCTCATGGGGAGAGCAGCGCACGCCCGGCCGTAGTCTCATGGGGAGAGCAGCGCACGCCCGGCCGTAGTCTCATGGGGAGAGCAGCGCACGCCCGGCCGTAGTCTCATGGGGAGAGCAGCGCACGCCCAGTTGTAGTCTCATGGGGAGAGCAGCGCACGCCCGGCCGTAGTCTCATGGGGAGAGCAGCGCACGCCCGGCCGTAGTCTCATGGAGAGATCAGCGCACGCCCAGTTGTAGTCTCATGGGGAGAGCAGCGCACGCCCGGCCGTAGTCTCATGGGGAGAGCAGCGCACGCCCGGCCGTAGTCTCATGGGGAGAGCAGCGCACGCCTGGCCGTAGTCTCATGGGGAGAGCAGCGCACACCCGGCCGTAGTCTCATGGAGAGAGCAGCACACGCCCGGCCGTAGTCTCATGGAGAGAGCAGCGCACCCCCGGCCGTAGTCTCATGGGGAGAGCAGCGCACGCCCGGCCGTAGTCTCATGGGGAGAGCAGCACACGCCCGGCCGTAGTCTCATGGAGAGAGCAGCGCACCCCCGGCCGTAGTCTCATGGGGAGAGCAGCGCACACCCGGCCGTAGTCTCATGGGGAGAGCAGCGCACGCCTGGCCGTAGTCTCATGGGGAGAGCAGCGCACACCCGGCCGTAGTCTCATGGAGAGAGCAGCACACGCCCGGCCGTAGTCTCATGGAGAGAGCAGCGCACCCCCGGCCGTAGTCTCATGGGGAGAGCAGCGCACGCCCGGCCGTAGTCTCATGGAGAGAGCAGCACACGCCCGGCCGTAGTCTCATGGGGAGAGCAGCGCACGCCCGGCCGTAGTCTCATGGGGAGAGCAGCGCACGCCCGGCCATAGTCTCATAGAGAGAGCAGCGCACGCCCGGCCATAGTCTCATAGAGAGAGCAGCGCACGCCCGGCCGTAGTCTCATGGGGAGAGCAGCGCACGCCCGGCCGTAGTCTCATAGAGCAGCGCACGCCCAGTTGTAGTCTCATGGGGAGAGCAGCGCACGCCCGGCCGTAGTCTCATGGGGAGAGCAGCGCACGCCCGGCCGTAGTCTCATGGGGAGAGCAGCGCACGCCCGGCCGTAGTCTCATGGACAGAGCAGCGCACACCCGGCCGTAGTCTCATAGAGAGAGCAGCGCACGCCCGGCCGTAGTCTCATAGAGAGAGCAGCGCACACCCGGCCGTAGTCTCATGGGGAGAGCAGCGCACGCCCGGCCGTAGTCTCATGGGGAGAGCAGCGCACGCCCGGCCGTAGTCTCATGGGGAGAGCAGCGCACGCCCGGCCGTAGTCTCATAGAGAGAGCAGCACACACCCGGCCGTAGTCTCATGGGGAGAGCAGCGCACGCCCGGCCGTAGTCTCATGGGGAGAGCAGCGCACGCCCGGCCGTAGTCTCATAGAGAGAGCAGCACACACCCGGCCGTAGTCTCATAGAGAGAGCAGCACACACCCGGCCGTAGTCTCATGGGGAGAGCAGCGCACGCCCGGCCGTAGTCTCATGGGGAGAGCAGCGCACGCCCAGTTGTAGTCTCATGGGGAGAGCAGCGCACGCCCGGCCGTAGTCTCATGGGGAGAGCAGCGCACGCCCGGCCGTAGTCTCATGGGGAAAGCAGCGCACGCCCGGCCGTAGTCTCATGGGGAAAGCAGCGCACGCCCAGTTGTAGTCTCATGGGGAGAGCAGCGCACGCCCGGCCGTAGTCTCATGGGGAGAACAGCGCACGCCCGGCCGTAGTCTCATAGAGAGAGCAGCACACACCCGGCCGTAGTCTCATAGAGAGAGCAGCACACACCCGGCCGTAGTCTCATGGGGAGAGCAGCGCACACCCGGCCGTAGTCTCATGGGGAGAGCAGCGCCCAGTTGTAGTCTCATGGGGAGAGCAGCGCACGCCCCGTCGTAGTCTCATGGAGAGAGCAGCACACGCCCGGCCGTAGTCTCATGGGGAGAGCAGCGCACACCCGGCCGTAGTCTCATGGGGAGAGCAGCGCACGCCCGGCCGTAGTCTCATGGGGAGAGCAGCGCACGCCCAGTTGTAGTCTCATGGGGAGAGCAGCGCACGCCCGGCCGTAGTCTCATGGGGAGAGCAGCGCACGCCCGGCCGTAGTCTCATGGGGAGAGCAGCGCACGCCCGGCCGTAGTCTCATGGGGAGAGCAGCGCACGCCCGGCCGTAGTCTCATGGGGAAAGCAGCGCACGCCCGGCCGTAGTCTCATGGGGAAAGCAGCGCACGCCCAGTTGTAGTCTCATGGGGAGAGCAGCGCACGCCCGGCCGTAGTCTCATGGGGAGAGCAGCGCACGCCCGGCCGTAGTCTCATGGGGAGAGCAGCGCACGCCCGGCCGTAGTCTCATGGGGAGAGCAGCGCACGCCCAGTTGTAGTCTCATGGGGAGAGCAGCGCACGCCCAGTTGTAGTCTCATGGGGAGAGCAGCGCACCCCCGGCCGTAGTCTCATGGGGAGAGCAGCGCACGCCCGGCCGTAGTCTCATGGGGAGAGCAGCGCACGCCCGGCCGTAGTCTCATGGGGAGAGCAGCGCACGCCTGGCCGTAGTCTCATGGAGAGAGCAGCACACGCCCGGCCGTAGTCTCATGGAGAGAGCAGCGCACCCCCGGCCGTAGTCTCATGGGGAGAGCAGCGCACGCCCGGCCGTAGTCTCATGGGGAGAGCAGCGCACGCCCGGCCGTAGTCTCATGGGGAGAGCAGCGCACGCCCGGCCGTAGTCTCATGGGGATAGCAGCGCACGCCCGGCCGTAGTCTCATGGGGAGAGCAGCGCACGCCCGGCCATAGTCTCATAGAGAGAGCAGCGCACGCCCGGCCGTAGTCTCATGGGGAGAGCAGCGCACGCCCGGCCGTAGTCTCATAGAGAGAGCAGCGCACGCCCAGTTGTAGTCTCATGGGGAGAGCAGCGCACACCCGGCCGTAGTCTCATAGAGAGAGCAGCGCACGCCCGGCCGTAGTCTCATAGAGAGAGCAGCGCACGACCGGCCGTAGTCTCATGGGGAGAGCAGCGCACGCCCAGTTGTAGTCTCATGGGGAGAGCAGCGCACGCCCAGTTGTAGTCTCATGGGGAGAGCAGCGCACGCCCCGTCGTAGTCTCATGGGGAGAGCAGCGCACCCCCCGGCCGTAGTCTCATGGGGAGAGCAGCGCACCCCCGGCCGTAGTCTCATGGGGAGAGCAGCGCACGCCCGGCCGTAGTCTCATGGAGAGAGCAGCGCACGCCCGGCCGTAGTCTCATGGAGAGAGCAGCGCACCCCCGGCCGTAGTCTCATGGGGAGAGCAGTGCACGCCCGGCCGTAGTCTCATGGAGAGATCAGCGCACGCCCGGCCGTAGTCTCATGGGGAGAGCAGCGCACCCCCGGCCGTAGTCTCATGGGGAGAGCAGCGCACGCCCGGCCGTAGTCTCATGGAGAGAGCAGCGCACGCCCGGCCGTAGTCTCATGGGGAGAGCAGCGCACGACCGGCCGTAGTCTCATGGGGAGAGCAGCGCACGCCCAGTTGTAGTCTCATGGGGAGAGCAGCGCACGCCCAGTTGTAGTCTCATGGGGAGAGCAGCGCACGCCCCGTCGTAGTCTCATGGGGAGAGCAGCGCACCCCCGGCCGTAGTCTCATGGGGAGAGCAGCGCACCCCCGGCCGTAGTCTCATGGGGAGAGCAGCGCACGCCCGGCCGTAGTCTCATGGAGAGAGCAGCGCACGCCCGGCCGTAGTCTCATGGAGAGAGCAGCGCACACCCGGCCGTAGTCTCATGGAGAGAGCAGCGCACGCCCGGCCGTAGTCTCATGGAGAGAGCAGCGCACCCCCGGCCGTAGTCTCATGGGGAGAGCAGCGCACGCCCGGCCGTAGTCTCATGGGGAGAGCAGCGCACGCCCGGCCGTAGTCTCATGGGGAGAGCAGCGCACACGCCCGGCCGTAGTCTCATGGGGATAGCAGCGCACGCCCGGCCGTAGTCTCATGGGGAGAGCAGCGCACGCCCGGCCATAGTCTCATAGAGAGAGCAGCGCACGCCCGGCCGTAGTCTCATGGGGAGAGCAGCGCACGCCCGGCCGTAGTCTCATAGAGAGAGCAGCGCACGCCCAGTTGTAGTCTCATGGGGAGAGCAGCGCACACCCGGCCGTAGTCTCATAGAGAGAGCAGCGCACGCCCGGCCGTAGTCTCATAGAGAGAGCAGCGCACACCCGGCCGTAGTCTCATGGGGAGAGCAGCGCACGCCCGGCCGTAGTCTCATGGGGAGAGCAGCGCACGCCCGGCCGTAGTCTCATGGGGAGAGCAGCGCACGCCCGGCCGTAGTCTCATGGGGAGAGCAGCGCACGCCCGGCCGTAGTCTCATGGGGAGAGCAGCGCACGCCCGGCCATAGTCTCATGGGGAGAGCAGCGCACGCCCGGCCGTAGTCTCATGGGGAGAGCAGCGCACGCCCAGTTGTAGTCTCATGGGGAGAGCAGCGCACGCCCGGCCGTAGTCTCATGGGGAGAGCAGCGCACGCCCGGCCATAGTCTCATAGAGAGAGCAGCGCACGCCCGGCCGTAGTCTCATGGGGAGAGCAGCGCACGCCCGGCCGTAGTCTCATAGAGAGAGCAGCGCACGCCCAGTTGTAGTCTCATGGGGAGAGCAGCGCACACCCGGCCGTAGTCTCATAGAGAGAGCAGCGCACGCCCGGCCGTAGTCTCATAGAGAGAGCAGCGCACACCCGGCCGTAGTCTCATGGGGAGAGCAGCGCACGCCCGGCCGTAGTCTCATGGGGAGAGCAGCGCACGCCCGGCCGTAGTCTCATGGGGAGAGCAGCGCACGCCCGGCCGTAGTCTCATAGAGAGAGCAGCGCACACCCGGCCGTAGTCTCATGGGGAGAGCAGCGCACACCCGGCCGTAGTCTCATGGGGAGAGCAGCGCCCAGTTGTAGTCTCATGGGGAGAGCAGCGCATGCCCCGTCGTAGTCTCATGGAGAGAGCAGCACACGCCCGGCCGTAGTCTCATGGGGAGAGCAGCGCACACCCGGCCGTAGTCTCATGGGGAGAGCAGCGCACGCCCGGCCGTAGTCTCATGGGGAGAGCAGCGCACGCCCAGTTGTAGTCTCATGGGGAGAGCAGCGCACGCCCGGCCGTAGTCTCATGGGGAGAGCAGCGCACGCCCGGCCGTAGTCTCATGGGGAGAGCAGCGCACGCCCGGCCGTAGTCTCATGGGGAGAGCAGCGCACGCCCGGCCGTAGTCTCATGGGGAAAGCAGCGCACGCCCGGCCGTAGTCTCATGGGGAAAGCAGCGCACGCCCAGTTGTAGTCTCATGGGGAGAGCAGCGCACGCCCGGCCGTAGTCTCATGGGGAGAGCAGCGCACGCCCGGCCGTAGTCTCATGGGGAGAGCAGCGCACGCCCGGCCGTAGTCTCATGGGGAGAGCAGCGCACGCCCGGCCGTAGTCTCATGGGGAAAGCAGCGCACGCCCGGCCGTAGTCTCATGGGGAAAGCAGCGCACGCCCAGTTGTAGTCTCATGGGGAGAGCAGCGCACGCCCGGCCGTAGTCTCATGGGGAGAGCAGCGCACGCCCGGCCGTAGTCTCATGGGGAGAGCAGCGCACGCCCGGCCGTAGTCTCATGGAGAGATCAGCGCACGCCCAGTTGTAGTCTCATGGGGAGAGCAGCGCACGCCCGGCCGTAGTCTCATGGGGAGAGCAGCGCACGCCTGGCCGTAGTCTCATGGAGAGAGCAGCACACGCCCGGCCGTAGTCTCATGGGGAGAGCAGCGCACGCCCGGCCGTAGTCTCATGGGGAGAGCAGCGCACCCCCGGCCGTAGTCTCATGGGGAGAGCAGCGCACGCCCGGCCGTAGTCTCATGGGGAGAGCAGCGCACGCCCGGCCGTAGTCTCATGGGGAGAGCAGCGCACGCCCGGCCGTAGTCTCATGGGGAGAGCAGCGCACGCCCGGCCGTAGTCTCATCGGGAGAGCAGCGCACGCCCGGCCATAGTCTCATAGAGAGAGCAGCGCACGCCCGGCCGTAGTCTCATGGGGAGAGCAGCGCACGCCCGGCCGTAGTCTCATAGAGAGAGCAGCGCACGCCCAGTTGTAGTCTCATGGGGAGAGCAGCGCACGCCCGGCCGTAGTCTCATGGGGAGAGCAGCGCACGCCCGGCCGTAGTCTCATGGGGGAGAGCAGCGCACGCCCGGCCGTAGTCTCATAGAGAGAGCAGCGCACGCCCGGCCGTAGTCTCATGGGGAGAGCAGCGCACGCCCGGCCGTAGTCTCATAGAGAGAGCAGCGCACGCCCGGCCGTAGTCTCATAGAGAGAGCAGCGCACGCCCGGCCGTAGTCTCATGGGGAGAGCAGCGCACGCCCGGCCGTAGTCTCATGGGGAGAGCAGCGCACGCCCGGCCGTAGTCTCATGGGGAGAGCAGCGCACGCCCGGCCGTAGTCTCATAGAGAGAGCAGCGCACACCCGGCCGTAGTCTCATGGGGAGAGCAGCGCACACCCGGCCGTAGTCTCATGGGGAGAGCAGCGCACGCCCCGTCGTAGTCTCATGGAGAGAGCAGCACACGCCCGGCCGTAGTCTCATGGGGAGAGCAGCGCACGCCCCGTCGTAGTCTCATGGGGAGAGCAGCGCACACCCCGGCCGTAGTCTCATGGGGAGAGCAGCGCACGCCCGGCCGTAGTCTCATGGGGAGAGCAGCGCACGCCCAGTTGTAGTCTCATGGGGAGAGCAGCGCACGCCCGGCCGTAGTCTCATGGGGAGAGCAGCGCACGCCCGGCCGTAGTCTCATGGAGAGAGCAGCACACGCCCGGCCGTAGTCTCATGGGGAGAGCAGCGCATGCCCGGCCGTAGTCTCATGGGGAGAGCAGCGCCCAGTTGTAGTCTCATGGGGAGAGCAGCGCACGCCCGGCCGTAGTCTCATGGGGAGAGCAGCGCACGCCCGGCCGTAGTCTCATGGGGAAAGCAGCGCACGCCCGGCCGTAGTCTCATGGGGAAAGCAGCGCACGCCCAGTTGTAGTCTCATGGGGAGAGCAGCGCACGCCCGGCCGTAGTCTCATGGGGAGAGCAGCGCACGCCCGGCCGTAGTCTCATGGGGAGAGCAGCGCACGCCCGGCCGTAGTCTCATGGGGAGAGCAGCGCACGCCCGGCCGTAGTCTCATGGGGAGAGCAGCGCACGCCCAGCCGTAGTCTCATGGGGAGAGCAGCGCACGCCCGGCCGTAGTCTCATGGGGAGAGCAGCGCACGCCCGGCCGTAGTCTCATGGGGAGAGCAGCGCACGCCAGGCCGTAGTCTCATGGGGAGAGCAGCGCACCCCCGGCCGTAGTCTCATGGGGAGAGCAGAACACACCCGGCCGTAGTCTCATGGGGAGAGCAGCGCACGCCCGACCGTAGTCTCATGGAGAGAGCAGCGCACACCCGGCCGTAGTCTCATGGGGAGAGCAGCGCACGCCCAGTTGTAGTCCCATGGGGAGAGCAGCGCACGCCCGGCTGTAGTCTCATGGGGAGAGCAGCGCACGCCCGGCCGTAGTCTCATGGGGAAAGCAGCGCACGCCCAGTTGTAGTCTCATGGGGAAAGCAGCGCACGCCCAGTTGTAGTCCCATGGGGAGAGCAGCGCACGCCCGGCCGTAGTCTCATGGGGAGAGCAGCGCACGCCCGGCCGTAGTCTCATGGGGAGAGCAGCGCACGCCAGGCCGTAGTCTCATGGGGAGAGCAGCGCACGCCCGGCCGTAGTCTCATGGGGAGAGCAGCGCACGCCCGGCCGTAGTCTCATGGGGAGAGCAGCGCACGCCCGGCCGTAGTCTCATGGGGAGAGCAGCGCACGCCCGGCCGTAGTCTCATGGGGAGAGCAGCGCAAGCCCGGCCGTAGTCTCATGGGGAGAGCAGCGCACGCCCGGCCGTAGTCTCATAGAGAGATCAGCGCACGCCCGGCCGTAGTCTCATGGGGAAAGCAGCGCACACCCGGCCGTAGTCTCATGGGGAAAGCAGCGCAAGCCCGGCGTAGTCTCATGGGGAGAGCAGCGCACACCCAGCCGTAGTCTCATGGGGAGAGCAGCGCACCCCCGGCCGTAGTCTCATGGGGAGAGCAGCGCACGCCCGGCCGTAGTCTCATGGGGAGAGCAGCGCACCCCCGGCCGTAGTCTCATGGGGAGAGCAGCGCACGCCCGGCCGTAGTCTCATGGGGAAAGCAGCACACACCCGGCCGTAGTCTCATGGGGAGAGCAGCGCACGCCAGGCCGTAGTCTCATGGGGAGAGCAGCGCAAGCCCGGCCGTAGTCTCATGGGGAGAGCAGCGCACGCCCGGCCGTAGTCTCATGGGGAGAGCAGCGCACACCCGGCCGTAGTCTCATGGGGAAAGCAGCACACACCCGGCCGTAGTCTCATGGGGAGAGCAGCGCACGCCCGGCCGTAGTCTCATGGGGAGAGCAGCGCAAGCCCGGCCGTAGTCTCATAGAGAGATCAGCGCACGCCCGGCCGTAGTCTCATGGGGAAAGCAGCGCACACCCGGCCGTATTCTCATGGGGAGAGCAGCGCAAGCCCGGCCGTAGTCTCATGGGGAGAGCAGCGCACACCCGGCCGTAGTCTCAAGAATCGCAGACATTATACCTCTGCAGTTCTATACTGAGCTCTGCATCACTGGGAGGTCTCCTATAAGTAATAGATGGAACAATCCTATCCAACTACACTGTGTGCAGAATTATTAGGCACATGAGTATTTGATCACATCCTCCTTGTTATACATGTTGTCCTCCAGGCTTCAAAGCCAACTACCAATTATGTAAATCAGGTGATTTGCATCTCTGTAATGAGGAGGGGTGTGGTCTAATGACATCATCACCCTATATAAGGTGTGTTTAATTATTAGGCAACTTCCTTTCCTTTGGCAAAATAGCTCAGAAGAGAGAGGTGACGGAGTCTGAAATTTCACAACTTGTGCGATGTCCTGCAGAGGGAGGGAGCAGTCTGGAAATTGCCAAACTTTTGAAGTGTTATCGCCGAACCATTGAGCGTTTCATGGCAAATTGCCAACAGGGTCGCAAGAAGCGTGCGGATAAAAAAAGGCGCAAAATAACTGCCCATGATTTGAGGAAAATGAGGCATGAAGCTGCCATTGGCCATCAGGTTTGCCGTATTTCAGAGCTGCAACGTTACTGGAGTATCAAAGAGTACAAGGCGAGCGATACTCAGGGACGTGGCCGAGGGAAGGAAGGCTGAAGAACATAAGATAAAACAGCAAGACTGGGCCAAGAAAGAGCTTAAGACTGATTATTCTAAGGTTTTATGGACTGATGAAGTGAGAGCGACTGTGGACGGGCCCGAGGCTGGATCAGTAACGGGCAGAGAGCTGGAGCAGGGTGGAGGAGGGGGACTGGGATGGGCCGGGATCAAAGATGAACTTGTGGGACCTTTTTGGGTTGAGGATGGAGTGAAGCTCAACTCCCAGACCTACTGCCGGTTTCTGGAAGACGCCTTCTTCAGGCAGTGCTACAGGAAGAAGTCGGTATCATTCAAGAAAAACCTGATTTTCATGCAGGACATCGTTCCATCACATGCGTCCGAATACTCTACAGCGTGGCGGCCAGGAGAGGTCTAAAAGAAGACAAAATAATGACATGGCCGCCTTGTTCACCTGATCTGAGCCCCATAGAGAACCTGTGAGATCTACAGGGAGGCCGTGGTGCTGCTGCACGCAACGCAAACAGATCAAGGAACCGACACAATCTATGGATGGAAGGCTGGTGAGTGTCAGCGTAAAGAAAGGCGGCCAGAACGGGCACTGATATATATATATATATATTTTTATTTTTTGAATTTCAGAAATATTTATTTCTATCTTTTCTGTTCTATTGCTTTACCTGGTGACAATAAACAAGTGAGATGGGGAGAGATTGGGGTTTTATGAAGTTGCCTAATAATTCTGCACAGTAATAGTGACTTGCACAGACAGATCCTCCTAAGAGCCCAATCTAATAACCCCACTCCAACTTCCAAAAATATTAAGCTGTGATATTTAGGAGTCTTTTGGGTTGATGGAGAACAATAATAAAAAGAATCCTCTGAAATACAACCTGCCTAATAATTCTGCACACAGTGTAAGAGTACTACATGTGAGAGTTTGGATGTTTGTTCCTCAATTGGATTTGGATGAGATTTGCCCCATAGATACTCTGTAACCTGCAGTAACACATCGGCTACTTTGTATCCTGGTAAATGACATGGCTTCACTACTGTTCTGGATTTATGGTCACATACTATATTACACTGCTCCTGCAGCCGCTTATCTCAGCTCCCAGGTCTGTTATCTCTCTATGTAAACACACAGATAACACTGAGTCCATTCTGTGAAAGCAAACAGAAGTCTCTGGCAGGGGCTAGTAATATATACACTCACCGGCCACTTTATTAGGTCCACCATGCTAGTAACGGGTTGGACCCCCTTTTGCCTTCAGAACTGCCTCAATTCTTCGTGGCATAGCTACAACAAGGTGCTGGAAGCATTCCTCAGAGATTTTGCTCCATATTGACATGATGACATCACACAGTTGCAGTCGCAGATTTGTCGGCTGCACATCCATGATGCGAATCTCCCGTTCCACCACATCCCAAAGATGCTCCTCTATTGGATTGAGATCTGGTGACTGTGGAGGCCATTGGAGTACAGTGAACTCATTGTCATGTTCAAGAAACCAGTCTGAGATGATTCCAGCTTTATGACATGGCATTGCATTATCCTGCTGAAAGTAGCCATCAGATGTTGGGTACATTGTGGTCATAAAGGGATGGACATGGTCAGCAACAATACTCAGGTAGGCTTTGGCGTTGCAACAATGCTCAATTGGTACCAAGGGGCCCAAAGAGTGCCAAGAAAATATTCCCCACACCATGACACCACCACCACCAGCCTGAACCGTTACCGATACAAGGCAGGATGGATCCATGCTTTCATGTTGTTGACGCCAAATTCTGACCCTACCATCCGAATGTCGCAGCAGAAATCGAGACTCATCAGACCAGGCAACGTTTTTCCAATCTTCAATTGTCCAATTTCGATGAGCTTGTGCAAATTGTAGCCTCAGTTTCCTGTTCTTAGCTGAAAGGAGTGGCACCCGGTGTGGTCTTCTGCTGCTGTAGCCCATCTGTAGCCTCAAAGTTGGACGTACTGTGCGGCGTTCAGAGATGCTCTTCTGGCTACCTTGGTGTAACGGGTGGCTATTTGAGTCACTGTTGCCTTTCTATCAGCTCGAACCAGTCTGGCCATTCTCCTCTGACCTCTGGCATCAACAACGCATTTCCGCCCCCCACAGAACTGCCGCTCACTGGATGTTTTTTCTTTTTCGGACCATTCTCTGTAAACCCTAGAGATGGTTGTGCGTGAAAATCCCAGTAGATCAGCAGTTTCTGAAATACTCAGACCAGCCCTTCTGGCACCAACAACCATGCCACGTTCAAAGGCACTCAAATCACCTTTCTTCCCCCCCATACTGATGCTCGGTTTGAACTGCAGGAGATTGTCTTGACCATGTCTACATGCCGAAATGCACTGAGTTGCCGCCACGTGATTGGCTGATTAGAAATTAAGTGTTAACGAGCAGTTGGACAGGTGTACCTAATAAAGTGGCCGGTGAGTGTATGTTCTATGCCGCTGACTATATGGGCAGCACTTATAGCTGTTATACTGTATATTGAGCTGTATGTCAGTATACATAGATCAGTATCATCCGTGCACTGTATACAGCTGTGATAAAAGTTTCCATCCCCCGCCAGATTTTTTGGCCTTTTCTCAGACAATCTGAAGATAACACAAAGCCTTCTCCTCGCTCCTGGTCAGTGGTCGGGTGATGCCATTTATTGTCTGACTTCTGGGTTTTCTCATGCCCCTGGTCAGACGTTCCCCTCCCCCGGTGATTTTGGCCCAGAAGCTCACACAGGTGTCCTCAGATCTACGGGAAAAGGTGGAAGAACTGTATAAACAGGAACGGGATCCAAAGAGATCTCCAAGGGATTGCTAATGCTGGTCGGCCGTGTTCACACTGTGAGTAACGAATGGAATCTCAGCGGCTCAGTAACAACCAAACCACTCAGGTACCAACCAAAATGTCCGCCACAACCGCCCCGAGAATTGTTCACATAACCCCGACATAAGATCAGCTGAAACCCAGGAGTCTATCGGTGCAGCTATTACACAATGCTCAATAAGGAGGCGCCTATGGGGGTGCGCAGGGACGTTATGTATATAAACATGGCAGTAATATTATACATTATGGGGGGTTGTATTATAGACCTTATAAGTAGCAGGACGGAGGCCATATGTATATAATAATAATAATCTCCCAGGATATTAGTGAGGAGCTGATATACACTAGGAAAGAGGGGGAGACACTCAGAGCGAGACATCTACCAGAGGGCCACCTAAGGAAAGCCCCGCCCATCCAGGGGCCACCTAAGGGAAGCCCCATCCAGTCCCCACCTAAGGGAAGCCCCGCCCATCCAGGGGCCACCTAAGGGAAGCCCCGCCCATCCAGGGGCCACCTAAGGGAAGCCCCATCCAGTCCCCACCTAAGGGAAGCCCCGCCCCATCCAGTCCCCACCTAAGGGAAGCCCCGCCCATCCAGGGGCCACCTAAGGGAAGCCCCGCCCCATCCAGTCCCCACCTAAGGGAAGCCCCGCCCCATCCAGTCCCCACCTAAGGGAAGCCCCGCCCATCCAGGGGCCACCTAAGGGAAGCCCCGCCTCATGCAGTCCCCACCTAAGGGAAGCCCCGCCTCATGCAGTCCCCACCTAAGGGAAGCCCCGCCCCATCCAGTCCCCACCTAAGGGAAGCCCCGCCCCATCCAGTCCCCACCTAAGGGAAGCCCCGCCCATCCAGGGGCCACCTAAGGGAAGCCCCGCCCCATCCAGTCCCCACCTAAGGGAAGCCCCGCCTCATTCAGTCCCCACCTAAGGGAAGCCCCGCCCCATCCAGTCCCCACCTAAGGGAAGCCCCGCCCCATCCAGTCCCCACCTAAGGGAAGCCCCGCCGCATCCAGTCCCCACCTAAGGGAAGCCCCGCCCCATCCAGTCCCCACCTAAGGGAAGCCCCGCCCCATCCAGTCCCCATCTAAGGGAAGCCCCGCCTCATGCAGTCCCCACCTAAGGGAAGCCCCGCCCATCCAGGGGCCACCTAAGGGAAGCCCCGCCCCATCCAGTCCCCACCTAAGGGAAGCCCCGCTCCATCCAGTCCCCACCTAAGGGAAGCCCCGCCTCATCCAGTCCCCACCTAAGGGAAGCCCCGCCCCATCCAGTCCCCACCTAAGGGAAGCCCCGCCCCATCCAGTCCCCACCTAAGGGAAGCCCCGCCCATCCAGGGGCCACCTAAGGGAAGCCCCGCCCCATCCAGTCCCCACCTAAGGGAAGCCCCGCCCATCCAGTCCCCACCTAAGGGAAGCCCCGCCCATCCAGTCCCCACCTAAGGGAAGCCCCGCCTCATCCAGTCCCCACCTAAGGGAAGCCCCGCTCCATCCAGTCCCCACCTAAGGGAAGCCCCGCCTCATGCAGTCCCCACCTAAGGGAAGCCCCGCCCCATCCAGGGGCCACCTAAGGGAAGCCCCGCCTCATGCAGTCCCCACCTAAGGGAAGCCCCGCCTCATGCAGTCCCCACCTAAGGGAAGCCCCGCCTCATGCAGTCCCCACCTAAGGGAAGCCCCGCCCATCCAGGGGGGCCACCTAAGGGAAGCCCCGCCCCATCCAGTCCCCACCTAAGGGAAGCCCCGCCCATCCAGCCCCCCACCTGAGGTATGCCCCGCCCCATCCAGCCCCCCACCTGAGGTATGCCCCGCCCCTGTATCTCAGTCAGACTTTTCTACCACTTCATCTCCTTCGTCCTTCTGTTCTTTTCTCCTCCATAGACTGGACATCGTGATCACGTGACCTCTGGTCTTACTGCACATGCTCAGTGAGGTGTGGTCACATGAGCTCTGTGTCTCAGGTACTTCCGCCCTCCATTGCCAACCATTCCCTCCTGCGCGTCTGCACTTCCGGGTGCCCTGCACTTCCCTGCCGGCTCATGCAGCCATTGTACCCGCAGGTAATACGGAGCCGCTCAGTGCAGGGCTGGATTATTAGTACAAGCTCATACTATGCAGTGCGGTCTATACACTGTGTAATGTCTCACTGTGTGACAGGGGGCGCTCTATACATGGAGCCTCCTATACTGCTCATTATACACTGGCTAGGATTCTCTGTCACTTGTGGTTTTCCTATTTCTATCATTTATTTGTTTGATTTATTTCTTTTTGTTTCTATTTTTTTATTATTAATTTTTTTTCTTTGTTTCTTATTTCTTCCCGTTCTTCTTCTCCAGGATGTCGGGGTAGTTCCTCCATTTACCTTTAGAGTTCCAGTGTATGTTATTGGTTCATATTTATCATCTGGGGTTTCCTGTGACCTCGTGTATATTTGGTGTCTGATCTGCCGTATATCTTACATACACCTCAGTGGAACAAACTGAACCCTTAAATTGCAAATTGAATTATATTGTGCCGAGGTCTAATAATAATAATAACTTTATTTCTATAGTGTCAGCGTATTCATGTCAGAGGACACATGAACAGACAATATGAGAGATTACAATGTGACAAAGAAATAAACATATCAAACAGGAGATCGAGGGAAACAAGAGATCAGGGGGCTGGGCACAAGAGCTTACAATCTATGAGGAGATAGAGGGACACAGGAGGTCAGGGGGGCTTGCTTGATACAATGCTCCAGCCATCTATTAATACATAAGGTGATATAAGTGAAGCTGTCTGAGCCGTCACCAGCCGCTCTATGTGACTATATAGATACTAAGTGCAGGGAAACTTCTAGATGGAGGAGTCTGAGGAACAGAGGAGGAAGGACAGAAGAGGATAAGACATCTTGCACACACTACACCCTGATCAGGACACAGGGTACGCCTGACTATACAGATGGGATTTTCGGGCATTATTGAAGCTGCTGTAGTTGGGGATTAATCGGACTGTCCGGAGTAAAAAGTTGCAGATCACCAGGGCAGCTGGAGAAAAACCTTGGAGACATGAGTGGGATGCTCAGATAACAGAGAATACAAGGCAAAGGTCATTGGCAGACAGAGAGGACGGTTAGGGTGCTAGACAGTAACCAAAGAGGAGATATTTGTGGTGCAGGTGGCAAGAGCGAGTGTCTGAATATATGAGGTAAATGTGAGTGTTATACGAGCCCAGACAGCGGGCATGCCGCTCAGTGTAATAGTAAGGCCCCAGCAGACATGGAGGTATCAGGGTGAGGTCTGTTACTAGATGGAGGGAACTTCTAGTGTTGGAAAGATTCCGTTTCAGATAAAGAGAAGAAATGATGTTATAAATATCACAGAGACAGTCACTGGGGTTGTGTATTAGTGCAGACGTGATGTCACTGCAGGAGGTATATATAACATAGAATTGGGTGTCATCTGCAGAAAGATGGGACTAGAAGCCAAATCTACTGATGGTTTGTCCAACTGGGTCTGTGTAGAGAGAAGAGCAGGGGCCGAGGACTGAGCCCTGATTTTCTCTCTGTACTTTCTGTCCATATAATAACTATATGGGAACATGCCAGCATTTCTGTCGGTATGAGTGACGAGCTGACGAACTGTGATTTACAAAAATGTGACAGATTTTGAAATTGCAGCATTTCCACTCCGGATATTTCTCTGCAATGTGTGGATGAGATCAGCCAGAATCCCGTCCAACGATTTCTGACCCATCCAATGCTGCTCCCTGGTGTCTGTGATCCAGCCTGATTATTCCCCATTATTCCATGGTCCTGCACCCCTTCATGTGACCTCATCCATTCTAGATACGGCCATATCTGTATCACTGCTCCTGCCAGAAGTAATCAAGGCTCTATTATCCTTCTTCCAGTACAACCACCTACCGAAGTCCCACCCGCGCAGGCCGCAGAGTCTCCCAATCCGTTCCCAATCTTTATGCTGTAACCGAGCCGCCATAGACGCCTAAAATGCCGCTACCGGTGTCTCAGGTGTGTGGCGGGGGCAACCGGACTCGGGAACTGTTAACAAGGATCGTATTCGGAGCATTAAGAAGACCTTCGCATCTAACTCACCGGAAAACCCATGGCGGGTGAGTACGTGATGGCGTCATTACATGTGTGTGTATCTCTGCTCCCTAGTATGTGTCATGTATGTCAGTGCACTGCTGGAGCTCTGGATCATTCAGTTCATTGCCGAGACTCGGGGTCTTTTATGTGACTTTGTTTTTTCTTCGTTTAAAAGAGTTGTCCAGGATAAAATAAAAATTATACACAAAACTAACCCCCCTCCTCCCCCGACAGCTTCTAATTTACTTAGTTTTGAAAATATACATATATATATCATGACCCTGATCGCCAGGCCGACACTTTCTGATCATCCGGCGACGTTCTGTTTCCCACATTTCCAGAAACTGAACATCACCAATATTCCCGCTCCGGATCTCCACTAGACTTGGATGAGCGGCTTTCTCATGTGCCGGAGTTGTCTCAAAAAACCAAACAATTGGGAATTCGTCTTAGACAAACTTGGTCTGTTCTTATGGAGGCCAAGAGGAGGTGTAAAAAAATAAATAAATATATATATATATATATATAAATCTCTATCTGCCACTTCTACTCTCCTTCTGTTTCCTCTTTCGGGTCTCCTTGCGGGGTCAGTTGCTCTGCTGGTGACATCATGGACCTGGGGTCACTGCAGGGGCCTCTGATGATGCTCAGTGGGCCTTTATAAGGAGACTTAAACGAGGTAACGGAAGGATAGGACTGTTTTTTACATTTTTTCTACACCTTCCCCCCGGGCCGCCACCTGTTACACTCCGGGGTCTC
This sequence comes from Leptodactylus fuscus, assembly GCF_031893055.1. Lineage (NCBI taxonomy): Eukaryota > Metazoa > Chordata > Amphibia > Anura > Leptodactylidae > Leptodactylus > Leptodactylus fuscus. The sequence goes on along the minus strand of NC_134268.1, from coordinate 1,478,099 downwards.
TTTAGAATAATTTCACCTCTGGTTTTATCTGAAGTTGTTTCACCTGAAACAAATCAGGGACCCAAGCCACCCAAATCCAGAACTAATCATGGCTACCTCAGCAGCAATGATGTGACCTCTGGGGCCAGTGACAGGTTGCAGAAGCCACGTCAGGGCGAGACACGAGCAGCCACTGTGAGGGAGGATCATAGGAGAGGTGAGTATGGTTTTGTTTGTTTTTTAACCCATTGTGCTTTTCTACTTTTGGTCCAGAAACCCCTTTAGCTAAACCTAGGCCATGGTCAATGGTCATGTGACTAGATGCATTGAAGTCTATGGGGCCGCGTGCCGGCCGTTGTGTTGTCATGTGAAGGGGCCTTTAGGTTTCTTTCAATCTTTTGCGTTCTCATGTAACATGTGATCTGTTTGTTATTCACAGCATTGTCACTTTGTCCTATGACTTGTATGACGGAACGGCGCCCGGGTCACCCCTGGTTTTGCTTCATGGATTGTTCGGTAGTAAATCAAACTTTCAGTCTATTGCTCGAGCTTTGGTGCGGCGGACTGGCAGAAAGGTAAGTGCCGGCACCTCGGGTGTCTTCAGAAATCGTCTTGTATCTCAATTCTGTTGCAAATCCGAATATAAACCCTCCTCCTAGTAATGTATGTCCCTATGGGGCACAATGAAGAGATGAGTCGTCTCTACCCCCTGGGGGATGGGGGGGTCAGAGATGGCCAGGTGCCGCTGTCTTACGCCGCTCTTGTAACGCCCATAGAGGTGTATATTAGTTATGGAGACGGCGCGGCACGGTGAGCTATGCTGTGTCTGTAACCTCTGACGTTTCCACCATATTCCCGTCTCTTGGATTATATTTCTACTAATACATTGCTGTTTGTCAGATCCGGCTGGATATGTGTCCTGGGTGTCTTTAGCTTCGTGGCTCCGATCACCTCTGATATCTGGCTCTAGGCTGGTCGCCTCCGTCACTGTCCTCCATATCTAGGCTCTCTACAACAATACTTCATCTGCCCCGGTTCTATCTCATAGTGAATATGGAAACCTGGAAGTGAAGGGGAGAGGAGACAAGAGAGCAGGAGAAACCCTGAGATGGGGACATGGCACGGCTCACTGTGATCTGTGGGTTCTGTAACTACTATAGACATAATGTACCTGTATGGGAGTTACAGAAACCAAATAGAACACCCTCGTCCAGATGTGTCTGTAACTCCTGACCTGGTAGGAGGACCCCTTTAACTTCCCAATGCCCAGCAAGGTCCTGTTATTGATATATATATGTGTTATATGCATAAGTGTGTGCACAGAAGGCAATAATACCAGTATGATAGTGGGGTAACTACCAGGGTAACACACGTACCAGCTGCTATGGGGGGCATTTCCTAGGGTGCAGTTAGTGAAAGCTTTGGGTGATTGGCAGAAATATAAAAAACAGAATATGCTCCTCCATTACTTTACTGGGACATCATAATATCTGCATGTGACATCATTATAATTACTTTATATACTGTGAATTATCCCTGTACGTATAGAGGAGACCCATATAATAATACACTTACAAGTTGTGCTATGGGGGCCCCATGGTTACTTGTGGTTTATGTTGTGCAGGTGCTGACAGTAGACGCTCGCAACCACGGCACCAGTCCACATTGTGATGTTGTCACGTACCCTGCTATGAGCGCTGATGTGCGGCACCTCCTGCGGCAGCTGAAGATTTCTACTTGTGTCCTAATTGGTCACAGCATGGGCGGCAAAACTGCGATGACCCTGGCGCTAGAGGAGGTGAGTGGGGCAAATGGTAGAGATAGAGAATAAAGAACATGTAGCTTAAATACAATAATGTGTGACTAGTAACGTGTCTCATGAGTGGACCATGAGGACCAACCATGGAGGTCGTACAAACTGTGACCCTCATCCTGTGTCTCTTATTGGGGTCATCGTAGTGACCGGCCAGAGAAGCCGCCATGTCATGTGTAATGCCATAAATACAAAATGCTAAAAATTATTAAATATTAAAAATAAAATATTAAAGTTGCTGAGCACAAACCAACCACGCTGTGCCCTTAAGGGGTTAAACCAGACTCCATGATGTGTTGGCACATACGCACGACCTCTAGTCAGACACAAGACCTGGGGTCTCCGTCCTTTGGCCCGCTCGTGGACTCTCTAGTTCTCTGTCCATTGCTCATGTTGTCAGACACAAGGCCATTTTGTGGTCCCGTTCAGTAACCTGTGAGTGACTATTGCTGGCCCAATTCAAAGACTAAGTGCTCTCCATGAAATCCCACAGCACACGAGGAGAGTTGGTATCAAGGTGTTTATAGCCACATACAGGAAGTAAACAAACAGCAAGCTCTGATTGGTTGGTTGAGGTATCCGCCTTCTGTGACATCAGCTCCAGGGCACCACCTCCAGGAAGTGATGTAGCTCCTTGCCGTGTGGCTTATCTGATGTCATTTCCTGTGGGAGTGACTTCTTGCTATGTGATTCTGTGGGTGTGGCTTCTGAACATGCGACTCTCCACATGGTTGAAAGCTACACCTGAGCACCCCCTGGAGGCCATCTTGTTATGTATTCAGTCTCAAATGTAAATAATTATACTGCATTTAATTTTAAGGATAAGAATGTTTTTGCGATCATATATTTACAACCTTCACAGTCCCCCCTAAAAACATTGTTGTACTCTCCCTAAGTCCCTTGGGGCCTGTAGGCTGCCTGGACCACGACGGGAAAGTGTAGGAGGATGCTTCACCAATTTGAGACGAGTGACCCCTTGTGGATCACCCCCCTTTGTACTTGGACTTATCCATGGTCCAGGGGCCTCCACTAACTATCCCTAATTACAGGTGCGGTATTCTTCATGATAAATGACTGTAGTGTCTTAGTGCCAAGTCCCTCCTCTGTTCCCAGGTAGCCACTTGTGTGCCTGGTGGCCACATACTAGATATACATCCTTGGGCAATATGAAGACTTTCTGAAGCTGAACACCACTTATCCCCCGTCTCTAGGTCTCTTTGGGGTCTGGTGACACCCCTGACTAGTTCTTCTCTGGACAACCCTTTCTTCCCTCTGTGAACCATCTGTCACTATCTTATACAGGGCATGAATCTTTATCTTAAAAATGCACTCCTCTTTACCTGACCTTACACTAGAGGTAGTTGGCAGACCTAAGCTAATATTCAGCTCTTCTGTGGGAAGGGTACCGCTATGCACTGGGACTTTGCATTTATCTTCAAATTTCCCTTTTACCCCATTCCAATCATACCACTTGCTTGATCTCCCTGTCAGGTTTATCTCTAACCATGGGAGGGTCACCGATCCTGCTATGGGAATTGGAACAAAGTGATTATTACTGATATTCAGTCACTGAACTCCAACATACCGTATTTTCCAGACTATAAGGCGCACATAAAATCCTACAATTTCCTCAGAAATCGTAAGTGCGCCTTATAGTCCGGTGCGCCTTATATATGGAAGCGGCAGCACACGAGGAGTTAAGCGGCGGCCGTCGGCAAAGTCTGCCTGCCGCTTCCATACATTGCAATGGGAGCGCGCTATTCAAATAGTATTCGTTCATCTCTAACTTCAATTGTAACTTCTTACAATTGAAGTTAGAGATGCGCGATTGCTATTTGAATAGCGCGCTCCCATTGCAATGTATGGAAGCGACAACCGCCGGCAAAGTCTGACTGCCGCTTCAAATGATTCTACCATTAAAAGAAGTTCTTTCCTCAGACCACGTCGGAATAGCCTTAAAGGCTATTCGTCTCCTACCTGTTACCATAGCCAGCACCGCCTTCTTCCCGAGCTGCGTCCGCCCCTTCTGTGTTGTCTTCTATGGGCCTCATGGATGACGCATGCGCAGTCGGCTCTGGCTGCGAGAGCCTGTTAAAGCTGGCTGCGCATGTGTCATCCATGAGGCCCAAAGAAGACAACACAGAAGGGGCGGACGCAGCCCGGGAAGAAGGCGGCGCTGGCAGGAGGTAGGAGACGAATAGCCTTTAAGGCTATTCCGACGTGGACAAGAGGACAGAACTTTTTAATGGTAGAATCCCTTTAACTCCTTGCGTGCTGAGCGCTTCCATTCATTTCAATGGAAGCGTGCCATTGAAATTAATAGAAGCGGCTGGCATGTGGGGGGTTAAGCGGCCGCCGGCAAAATTGGTGTGCCGCCGCTTTTCATCACATATAAGGCGCACTGGACAGCGCTGCGCCTTATAGTCCGGTGCGCCTTATAGTCCGCAAAATACGGTACATTATGAAAACAGGAGTCATATAAAGAAAACCTCATCTAGATGAAGAGATACATAAAGCCTAGTCTTTGCAGCACCAGGACTGTTATCCATGTTATCAGTTATCACCGGATGGTCTTTTAGAACCTCATGTATCCAGCCCACTGGTGCATTAACAGAAGTAGGATCACTAGTGGGCGCCACATCTTCTCAGTCCTCCTTCTGGGCAGGTCACGTTCTTGCAGTCGCTTGCATGGTTACACATCAACTTTCCTTCCAATTTGACTGAAGTCGATGTTGTCAGAAGCACTTGGAAGGGATCAGCAAACCGTGGATCAAAGCTCTCATGTGTTTCCAGTACTCAGTTTGGATCTAGAAGAAAACTGTCCAGTGAAGTGAGCTCTACTATCACTCTCGAAGGTCTTGGGACCCATACTTGCATACTACTTCAACAGCTTATCTGCAGTTGCTTTTGCGATGGCTTTCTGTACCGTATATGCCTCCAGCCATCAACACACACAAGCACGTACTCCTACCTTCCCACCTTTGGTAACTGTATATAGTCAACCTGCAATCTCTGAAATGGGTACAAGGCTTTGGGTCGTGTTCTTAAGGAAGCTTACTTTTTGGCCCATATTGTGCCTATCACATGCTACAACCCGGAGCTGCCTATCGTTTGTCCACCAGGTCACACATGGCTGTTATTGGTGGTGCACTTAAGAATGAGCTGCCTGCGCCATCATTGGAAACCATATCCCCTCTTACCTCTGCCCATCAGGCCTTGTGCACCTTGCTGCTCCCAAGTCGTATTTCCTTCTGGATCAGTTTGGTCTTGCAATGTTTTGAAAACCTGAAAAGAGATCGGAGACACTTTCTCTGGTATGGTGATCACTGGTGCTGAGACGTTCCCTAGGCTTTATCTGCAGCTAGTTTGGCGGCACCATCTGCCTTTATGTTAACTTTACTTTATTTTGTATCAGCCTTGGTGTGTGCCTTGACTTTGACTATATCCACCAGTTCGGGTAGCGATAAGGCCTCCATCAGTTCCTGACCTGCCTGGGAATCCTTTATAGGCTTACCATTAACCATAAGGAAAGCTCGCTCTCCAGATCAGACCATAGTCGTATTCTATATCAGGGGCATAGCGGGCCTACCCCCAGCTGTTTTACACCGTTTCAGTGACTGTTTCCACCTCAGCTTCTTGAGCTGAGGCCTGTGGGGTAATGGTTCTGCTTGCTTTACCTTGTTTTCAGTGACCACAGCATATCTGGTGCAGGATCCGCCATTTTTCCCAAATCCAAAACATCTATAAAAGAGTCTCAAAATTCTAAATTAACAATAGATGCACATGACCAAATCCTAGAATTTCTTGTTGCATCAGGTAAATACAGTTCATCAGACAATACATTGGTTGTCCTTCCTCCCTTGAATCTATTGCTAACAGGGTAGAGGGATGAAGTGTAGCATAAATATGGCAGTCTGAGTCGTCTGGCCATTGCAATGTGCTTAGTCTGGACCTGGGACATTATATACCATGTCCATTATGAGGAGGAAGCACTGTGACAGGGAAGTCCAGTACGATGTCGGCACTTTCCTCCAGGGACAGTTAGACCGCAGATACAGCCCTGACCCAGGAAGCTTCTCCTCTGGACACTGGGTCTAATCTAGCAGAATAGTAGGCTGCTGGTGTCCATGGCATTGAGTAAGCGCTGCTGCTGCTTCATATCCTAAAATCTCAAGTACAGCAGAAAGAAAAGATCTTGTCATAATTAGGAAGCTCTAAAATTCACATAAATAAGATTGCACACTTGAGGGAGCGGACCTGTTCTAGTTTAGTAATGCAGTCATAACAAGGTTGTATTCACAGGGATGCATTACAGATGTACTGCAGCAGGACACAAGGCCTAACAATGTCCTAAGTTGTGCCCCACCATTAGGGGGCGTGAGCTCTTGTATGGCTGAAGTCTAGCACCTGAATGACATACAACAATAACCTTAGTAAGGCAGAACTGCAGACTTAGATGCTTTACATCCAAGCAGGACACAGATACTGAAGCTTGTATCACATGTCTCCTGCTCTCAAAGCAACAATGTGCTCAAGGTCTAACCATCTACAATTACACGTCTCATTAATATGTTCCAACATTTTTAATATTGCCAGCTAAACACATGGGCTCCAGGGTCTGTCCACCATATTTGAAGCCTCTCCTCTGAGGGTGTTAATGGACCCTCTTTTGAGTTATTTAGCACCTCCCCCTCCTCACATGGGCTTGGAGTATTTCCTGTAAAACCCTCTTATAACACCTTATTTCTCATCTTTCTATACATATATATATATATTTTCCTTCATTACTTTCATCTATATTTTGCATTGTTCAACTAGTTTATCATCTTTCACCCATCCCCTCTGGTCTTCTGAAAGTCTCTGTCGCACCTCCAATCACCCAGGCTCCAAACAATGGTCTCCAAAACCAATTAGATTCCTTTTCTGTGTCCAGAAATCTCTGCCGTTATCTCTCCTTCCTGAGTCATCAAACTAGTTAAACTGGTGTAGAAACACATGGTCTAAGTTTAGCCATCTTTCCAACTATCAGAAACTAACTAATTAACAACTCAATGACCTTAGTAAACACACACACACACACACACACACACACACACACACACACACACACACACACACACACACACACACGACATTGCCAATCAGTGCAGCAGGCAAAAGAAATGGGAGAGGTTTTTTTTTTTAGTGGCCACTGGTCTCCCAATTCATTTACCACACAACATCTGCTAATAGACAATATACATGACTATCTCTCCTGCAAACCACAGCCTTCACTCAGTCACACTCAGAAATTCCTTAAAATGCGCAATACAAACAAAAAGACATTACAAAACAGACATAGGAGTTACTTCTAATTCTGAAACAAAGGATTCTCTGCTATACATGTGTACACAGATTCTCTATCTTAGGCCTTCTATTTACAGTACGGGGGGGGGGCTGTCCAAACACACTTTCTAACACCAAACTTCAGCTCCTCTAATATACAGTGCCTACAAGTAGTATTCACCCCCCTGCAGATTTAGCAGGTTTACACATTCGGAATAACTTGGCATTGTGACATTTGGACTGTAGATCAGCCTGGAAGTGTGAAATGCTCTGCAGCTGAATGTTATTTCTTTGTTTAATTTTTTTTTTAATTGTGAAAAGTTTATTCAGAGGGTCATTTATTATTCAACCCCTCAAACCACCAGAATTCTGTTTGGTTCTCCTAAAGTATTAAGAAGTAGTTCAGGCACAAAGAACAATGAGCTTCACATGTTTGGATTAATTCTCTCTTTTTCCAGCCTTTTCTGACTATTTAAGACCCTCCCCAAACTTGTGAGCAGCACTCATACATGGTCAACATGGGAAAGACAAAGGAGCATTCCAAGGCCATCAGAGACAAGATGGTGGAGGGTCACAAGGCTGGCAAGGGGTACAAAACCCTTTCCAAGGAGTTGGGCCTACCTGTCTCCACTGTTGGGAGCTTCATCCGGAAGTGGAAGGCTTATGGAACTACTGTTAGCCTTCCACGGCCTGGACAGCCTTTGAAAGTTTCCTCCCGTGCCGAGGCCAGGCTTGTCCGAAGAGTCAAGGCTAACCCAAGGACAACAAGGAAGGAGCTCCGGGAAGATCTCATGGCAGTGGGGACATTGGTTTCAGTCAATACCATAAGTAACGTACTCCACCGCAATGGTCTCCGTTCCAGACGAGCCCGTAAGGTACCTTTACTTTCAAAGCGTCATGTCAAGGCTCGTCTACAGTTTGCTCATGATCACTTGGAGGACTCTGAGACAGACTGGTTCAAGGTTCTCTGGTCTGATGAGACCAAGATCGAGATCTTTGGTGCCAACCACACACGTGACGTTTGGAGACTGGATGGCACTGCATACGACCCCAAGAATACCATCCCTACAGTCAAGCATGGTGGTGGCAGCATCATGCGGTGGGGCTGCTTCTCAGCCAAGGGGCCTGGCCATCTGGTCCGCATCCATGGAAAGATGGATAGCACGGCCTACCTGGAGATTTTGGCCAAGAACCTCTGCTCCTACATCAAGGATCTTAAGATGGGTCGTCATTTCATCTTCCAACAAGACAACGACCCAAAGCACACAGCCAAGAGAACCAAGGCCTGGTTCAAGAGGGAAAAAATCAAGGTGTTGCAGTGGCCTAGTCAGTCTCCTGACCGTAACCCAATTGAAAACTTGTGGAAGGAGCTCAAGATTAAAGTCCACATGAGACACCCAAAGAACCGAGATAACTTGGAGAAGATCTGCATGGAGGAGTGGGCCAAGATAACTCCAGAGACCTGTGCCGGCCTGATCAGCTCTTATAAAAGACGATTATTAGCTGGAATTGCAAACAAGGGTTATTCCACAAAATATTACACCGAGGGGTTGAATAATAATTGACCCACACTTTTATGTTTAACATTTATTAAAATTTAACGGAGCAACAGAACTTTTTGGTTTGTAAGATTTATGCATCTGTTACTAAATCCTGCTCTTGTTTGAAGGCTCTAACTTATTTGCATCTTATCAAACCTGCTAAATCTGCAGGGGGTTGAATACTACTTGTAGGCACTGTATACAGCAGGGTATACAGTCTCTCTCACATGTATACAGCAGGGTATACAGTCTCTCTCACATGTATACAGCAGGGTATACAGTCTCTCTCACATGTATACAGCAGGGGATACAGTCTCTCTCACATGTATACAGCAGGGTATACAGTCTCTCACATGTATACAGCGGGGGATACAGTCTCTCTCACATGTATACAGCAGGGTATACAGTCTCTCTCACATGTATACAGCGGGGTATACAGTCTCTCTCACATGTATACAGCGGGGGATACAGTCTCTCTCACATGTATACAGCGGGGTATACAGCGGGGTATACAGTCTCTCTCACATGTATACAGCAGGGTATACAGTCTCTCTCACATGTATACAGCAGGGTATACAGTCTCTCTCACATGTATACAGCAGGGGATACAGTCTCTCTCACATGTATACAGCAGGGTATACAGTCTCTCACATGTATACAGCGGGGGATACAGTCTCTCTCACATGTATACAGCAGGGTATACAGTCTCTCTCACATGTATACAGCGGGGTATACAGTCTCTCTCACATGTATACAGCGGGGGATACAGTCTCTCTCACATGTATACAGCAGGGGATACAGTCTCTCACATGTATACAGCAGGGGATACAGTCTCTCTCATGTATACAGCGGGGGATACAGTCTCTCTCATGTATACAGCGGGGGATACAGTCTCTCTCATGTATACAGCGGGGGATACAGTCTCTCCTCCATGTCACATATTATCAGCGGGGGATACAGTCTCTCTCACATATACAGTGCCTACAAGTAGTATTCACCCCCCTGCAGATTTAGCAGGTTTACACATTCGGAATAACTTGGCATTGTGACATTTGGACTGTAGATCAGCCTGGAAGTGTGAAATGCTCTGCAGCTGAATGTTATTTCTTTGTTTAATTTTTTTTTTAATTGTGAAAAGTTTCTTCAGAGGGTCATTTATTATTCAACCCCTCAAACCACCAGAATTCTGTTTGGTTCTCCTAAAGTATTAAGAAGTAGTTCAGGCACAAAGAACAATGAGCTTCACATGTTTGGATGAATTCTCTCTTTTTCCAGCCTTTTCTGACTATTTAAGACCCTCCCCAAACTTGTGAGCAGCACTCATACATGGTCAACATGGGAAAGACAAAGGAGCATTCCAAGGCCATCAGAGACAAGATGGTGGAGGGTCACAAGGCTGGCAAGGGGTACAAAACCCTTTCCAAGGAGTTGGGCCTACCTGTCTCCACTGTTGGGAGCTTCATCCGGAAGTGGAAGGCTTATGGAACTACTGTTAGCCTTCCACGGCCTGGACAGCCTTTGAAAGTTTCCTCCCATGCCGAGGCCAGGCTTGTCCGAAGAGTCAAGGCTAACCCAAGGACAACAAGGAAGGAGCTCCGGGAAGATCTCATGGCAGTGGGGACATTGGTTTCAGTCAATACCATAAGTAACGTACTCCACCGCAATGGTCTCCGTTCCAGACGAGCCCGTAAGGTACCTTTACTTTCAAAGCGTCATGTCAAGGCTCGTCTACAGTTTGCTCATGATCACTTGGAGGACTCTGAGACAGACTGGTTCAAGGTTCTCTGGTCTGATGAGACCAAGATCGAGATCTTTGGTGCCAACCACACACGTGACGTTTGGAGACTGGATGGCACTGCATATGACCCCAAGAATACCATCCCTACAGTCAAGCATGGTGGTGGCAGCATCATGCTGTGGGGCTGCTTCTCAGCCAAGGGGCCTGGCCATCTGGTCCGCATCCATGGAAAGATGGATAGCACGGCCTACCTGGAGATTTTGGCCAAGAACCTCTGCTCCTACATCAAGGATCTTAAGATGGGTCGTCATTTCATCTTCCAACAAGACAACGACCCAAAGCACACAGCCAAGAAAACCAAGGCCTGGTTCAAGAGGGAAAAAATCAAGGTGTTGCAGTGGCCTAGTCAGTCTCCTGACCGTAACCCAATTGAAAACTTGTGGAAGGAGCTCAAGATTAAAGTCCACATGAGACACCCAAAGAACCTAGATAACTTGGAGAAGATCTGCATGGAGGAGTGGGCCAAGATAACTCCAGAGACCTGTGCCGGCCTGATCAGCTCTTATAAAAGACGATTATTAGCTGGAATTGCAAACAAGGGTTATTCCACAAAATATTACACCGAGGGGTTGAATAATAATTGACCCACACTTTTATGTTTAAAATTTATTAAAATTTAACGGAGCAACATAACTTTTTGGTTCGTAAGATTTATGCATCTGTTAATAAATCCTGCTCTTGTTTGAAGGCTCTAACTTATTTGCATCTTATCAAACCTGCTAAATCTGCAGGGGGTTGAATACTACTTGTAGGCACTGTACCTCTGTGTACCCACCCCCATTCAGTAGCCTGCACTCTACCTTTCTTTTGTATCCCACACACAGACATGAGGGGTTTTGGGTTTTTTTGTTGTTGTTTTTCTTCAGTATGTCTTTGGATTCTGAGAGGAAATCCACACAAACACGGGGGGAACATACAAACTCTTTGCAGATGTTGTCCTGTAATGCTGCAGTGCTAACCACTGAGCCACCGTGCTGCCTATGAACATGGACTTAAAGGAGTCCATCATTGGTGGAGAGTAATCACAGGATCTAAAGTGGCAGAGAGATGCAGTTTCCCTAAGTCTGTGTCCACTGAAGGGACACCTGACTGACAGTCTAACCAGCCTTACCCTCACTGATGGCACTGAGCTATTCTCAATGCTGCTAAGAGGGCGTATCCTACAATCTGCTGACTACTCAGTGGTGTATTATATACTGGTCAGAAACTCAGTCCTCACAATTTACAAAAAGGGCAACAACCCCTATTACAAGAACCTTTTTAGGGGCACCAACCCCTCTAACACTCATGGGCACCAACCCTGGGGCAACAACCCCTATATATATATTTTTTATTTTTTCTTGCACGCACAACTTATTTAACCTCTGGATCTCTCAGCCACTCCAGTGCCCCTGACCCCACACAGCACCAAAATATACAGCCAATAGTCAGTCACACACGACTACAAATATCAAGTTCTTTAGATCACACAGCGGGGGAGGGGTCCCGTCGTAAGGACTGGCCCCCCAGGATCGACCCCGTCAGGCCCCAACTTACGGAAAATGCCCAAAGACACAGGTAAGTTAATGATTAGGAAAAAATCAGTAAACTTACTGTGTTCTAAAGAGGAGTTGATCAAGTTCCAGGTTTGGGCACCTCCCGGTTGTTGGGTGTGACACTTGTTCGGTCCAAAGAGCCTCCGGTCCCCCTCGAGTGTGATCCGAGTCACGGCACCAATTGTCAGACACAAGGCCATTTTGTGGTCCCCTGTTCAGCAGCTAAGCTGTGAGTGACTATTGCTGGCCAAATTCAAAGACTAAGAGCTCTCAATGAAATCTCACACCACACGAGGAGAGTTGGTATAAGGGTCAGTTCACACGTGAACTGCCCGCGCGGGTTTTGACACCGAGAGAGATGCGGTGAGCTGCGTCTCTCTCTTGTCAAAACCCGCCTGCCGCGACCAGGAAGTGATGTAGCTCCTTGCCGTGTGGCTTATCTGATGTCATTTCCTGTGGGAGTGACTTCTTGCTATGTGATTCTGTGGGTGTGGCTTCTGAACATGCGACTCTCCACATTGTTGAAAGCTACACCTGAGCACCCCCTGGAGGCCATCTTGTTATGTATCCAGTCTCAAATGTAAATAATTATACTGCATTTAATTTTAAGGATAACAATGTTTTTGCGATCATATATTTACAACCTTCACAATGTGACCTGCCTCTTATACCAATATATCGACCTAAATGACTTAGTTCTTTCCTCTTTGTCAGCCGGCCATGGTGGAGCGCTTGGTATCGGTGGACATTAGTCCTAGTCCTACACGACCGCAGACGGGATTCCCTCAGTATATCCGGGTGATGCAGAATGTGAGCTTGGAAGGGAAGATGCCGAGGTCTACGGCCAGGAGACTGGCAGATGAGCAGCTCAGCACAACAGTCAAGGTGCGGATGGATCACGTTCAGTCCATGGTTGGAGGAGACCATTGTCTGCCTATTCTTTCACACGTATGGTTAACCCTATAGACCCCATAGCTGTCAGATGTTACAGTGTTGGGACTCCCATAATCACTATGGAGCAGCAGTCATGTGCGCGGGGCCGATCTAGTCACACTTATTGGGAGCGACATAATAATTGTATTTGGTGGGGGTCGTCTGCTACTAATAATGGGCCATTTAAAGGGGGTCTCCACCTTCCAAAAATTATCTCCAGATACATCCGCAGCAGTCCCCTTGTGCAGTCTTTGCTTGGCCTCATTTTACTTGCTGCTCCTTGTATCCCTGTTAGTTGCATGCAGTTAATCTGTGGATTCATCTGCCTGCTCCCTTCTACACTCTCCCCTGGACTGAAATCCCTGGACACGCTCACACTCTCTCCCTCCCGGGGTTTGTGTTGTGTCACATTTCAATCCCTGTAGCGCTACATATCTGACCAGGTAATAAATCTCTCCCACATCTGAGGTCTATAGGAGGGACTCAGTTATCATGTGCTGCTGTGATGGTTCCTTTGCTGGCTGAACTGCTAACAGGGAGGGGTAGTGAGCTTGTAAATGAAACTTCCCAGCTGTGGTCAATGCCCTGACAATAAATCACATAAGCGGGGCTGAATTTAAACAGGGTCTATGAGGAAGTGTTGTGTACGGATATCTCCTGTCCCATTATTTTTAAAAACTGGATAACCCCTTTAAGCACGTGTAGCGGCTGAGGACATTAATTCACTGCATTAGTCAGGTGACTAGAAATGACGCAACATCACTTCACTATCTTGGGTTTCACTGACACTCCATGCTCAGTTGCCAATTTTGTAACCAATGAATTAAGGATCTCATTCTGCTAAATATCATCTTTATACACTTTTGTACACCGCCCTATGGGGACCACTTGTGGTTGGAGATGCACATTGCACAGACCATAGGGTTGCACATTTGTCACACTTGTGCACTCGTCTGTGCAGGATCCGTCCACACCCAGATCTGCTCTCGCATGTCACATAAGTCAGGACGTGACGTTTCAGCCATGTTGTTATTGTCTTTGTACAGGAATCTTCTATTCGCCAGTTTTTATTAACCAACCTTGTGCAAGAGAACGGTCACTTTAAGTGGAGAGTCAATCTTGACGCCATCTCAAATCATCTGCAAGACATCTTAGACTTCCCGGAGTGTCATTCCTCTTACACCGGGCCGACGCTCTTCCTGGGAGGAGCCAATTCTCCGTATATTAGGTAAGGAGAGATTTTCGGATTTCTGAGCCCTGCAACATTGTTATTAAATATCACAAATACATTTACTATCCATAACCATGACTGAACATCTCCCGAAGTACAGCTTGTAGATTTTACATGTATGGAGTAACACCGCCCGTAAAAGCCGTGTTACCCCGACATCTGTGATATCGACCTGCTAAGATGTCCTGTCTACAGCAGCTTAAAAAAAAACCAAAACACTAAATTCAGTGCAAAGTTCTCTATTCTAGTGATTGGAGCTCCATTTTTCTAGTAAAGAGCCCCAATTCCAGTGCACTTACCAGTAGAGGGGGCCAGTGTGCAGGGTGGCAGCTTCATGCTATTACCCCACCGGGATGAAGCAGTGATATCCTGCACGGACATTACTAGAAGATGGTGAGTACATAGATGGACCGAGGACAATGTTGTATACACTCACCGGCCACTTTATTAGGTACACCTGTCCAACTGCTCGTTAACACTTAATTTCTAATCAGCCAATCACATGGCGGCAACTCAGTGCATTTCGGCATGTAGACATGGTCAAGACAATCTCCTGCAGTTCAAACCGAGCATCAGTATGGGGGGGAAGAAAGGTGATTTGAGTGCCTTTGAACGTGGCATGGTTGTTGGTGCCAGAAGGGCTGGTCTGAGTATTTCAGAAACTGCTGATCTACTGGGATTTTCACGCACAACCATCTCTAGGGTTTACAGAGAATGGTCCGAAAAAGAAAAAACATCCAGTGAGGGGCAGTTCTGTGGGGGGCGGAAATGCGTTGTTGATGCCAGAGGTCAGAGGAGAATGGCCAGACTGGTTCGAGCTGATAGAAAGGCAACAGTGACTCAAATAGCCACCCGTTACAACCAAGGTAGCCAGAAGAGCATCTCTGAACGCCGCACAGTACGTCCAACTTTGAGGCTACAGATGGGCTACAGCAGCAGAAGACCACACCGAGTGCCACTCCTTTCAGCTAAGAACAGGAAACTGAGGCTACAATTTGCACAAGCTCATCGAAATTGGACAATTGAAGATTGGAAAAACGTTGCCTGGTCTGATGAGTCTCGATTTCTGCTGCGACATTCGGATGGTAGGGTCAGAATTTGGCGTCAACAACATGAAAGCATGGATCCATCCTGCCTTGTATCGGTAACGGTTCAGGCTGGTGGTGGTGGTGTCATGGTGTGGGGAATATTTTCTTGGCACTCTTTGGGCCCCTTGGTACCAATTGAGCATCGTTGCAACGCCAAAGCCTACCTGAGTATTGTTGCTGACCATGTCCATCCCTTTATGACCACAATGTACCCAACATCTGATGGCTACTTTCAGCAGGATAATGCAATGCCATGTCATAAAGCTGGAATCATCTCAGACTGGTTTCTTGAACATGACAATGAGTTCACTGTACTCCAATGGCCTCCACAGTCACCAGATCTCAATCCAATAGAGGAGCATCTTTGGGATGTGGTGGAACGGGAGATTCGCATCATGGATGTGCAGCCGACAAATCTGCGACTGCAACTGTGTGATGCCATCATGTCAATATGGACCAAAATCTCTGAGGAATGCTTCCAGCACCTTGTTGTATCTATGCCACGAAGAATTGAGGCAGTTCTGAAGGCAAAAGGGGGTCCAACCCGTTACTAGCATGGTGGACCTAATAAAGTGGCCGGTGAGTGTATATCTACATTCTGGCCACATTTGTGACATTAAGGGCTCGTTCACACGGTGTAATGTGCCGCGTGATGTGGCACGTGTACGCCGCGTGACCCTTTGCGTGCCGTACACGCTCCCATTCATTTCGAGCGGGGATCGTATGCGCCGCGGTAGTTTGCGGCCGTGCATTTAATACACACTGTAATGGCTCCGGTCTGTGAAATCCACTCAGTTTCCTGCTCATCGCTTCTATTCCGGGCTCCTTATAACACAGGCCAGGGATTCTGGGGTCACATGAAGGATGAGATTCTCAGCTCACATTGCAGTTCTATCTGCTTTATATCCAGAGACATCACCAGTTGATCACCCGGTCAGGACGGGCGTATTTTTAGGCAGATGACTCCAGTCCTGACTTAGTTCTCCTCTGCTGATATCTCTGGAAGTAACACAGGTAGAGCCGGTGATCTCGGGGTCCTGAGAAAGCGGAGTCTCCTCTGTAAGGTTTCATTGTTTCTCCTTCATTGTCCACCTGATATCTCAGACAGGATCGGTGTATCTGTTATCCATATAGAACACATAACATGTATCACTCATAGCTTGTATATAACACATATATACCGTGTTTAACTGCTGTTACTTATATTTCCAGCTCAGAGAATTATCCAGACATAGAACGTCTCTTTCCAAACGCCAGCGTGGAGTACATCGAAGGTGCAGGACACTGGGTACACGCCGAGCGGCCACAGGATTTCCTCAACGCCATCTGCAACTTTGTAGAGTCAACGTAAAAGAAGACAAAAACTTCTGTAGCATCACCCTGTCTATACCGCCTGTTCAGGTTTGTCAGACTGTCTGTACCGCCTGTTCAGGTTTGTCAGACTGTCTGTACCGCCTGTTCAGGGTAGTCAGACTGTCCGTACCGCCTGTTCAGGGTAGTCAGACTGTCCGTACCGCCTGTTCAGGGTAGTCAGACTGTCCGTACCGCCTGTTCAGGGTAGTCAGACTGTCCGTACCGCCTGTTCAGTGTTGTCAGGCTGTCCGTACCGCCTGTTCAGTGTAGTCAGACTGTCTGTACCGCCTGTTCAGTGTAGTCAGACTGTCTGTACCGCCTGTTCAGTGTAGTCAGACTGTCTGTACCGCCTGTTCAGTGTAGTCAGACTGTCTACACTACCTGTTCAGTATCCAACCACGTGGGGGTATCTAAAGGGTTACAAATGAGGACGTGGAATGTTTAAAGCTATTTAATGTGTAACTTATTGTGTAACACCGAGTGTAGCCGATGGCTGATATTTGTAACAGTTCTCATGATGGTTTCTTTCTCTTATTGTACAGACGTGCAGTTATATTGGTGATAACTTATAAAATAAAGCCCCGCCCTGTCATGTGAATTAGGAATAAGCTGTCACATTGGTGTCCATGAGGAGTAACATTACTTCTGGCCGTTCTACTCTGTATTTGGCCGGTTTCCTCTTTACAGTCTCTCTAATTCTCAATCTGGATTAGTAGGTAGAGACGAGCAGATGTTGATAACCCCCATAGACGGAACATGAGGAATACGGGAAGTTTCGCTTCTTCCCTCAGTCTGAAGATATATAAACCATTTTAACCTTTTCCCTGCCTTGGACGTTATATTGATGGTTTAAGATTCATTTTAAAGATTAGAATCTCATCTTTACAATGATACCAAGGTCTTCATGATAGCCCTTATAGTTAGGGAGCGATTCGCTGTTGAAAATGATATTTGGCATTGAGAGCCAATTGCAGATCTCAATTCCCGACAGCATATTCAACAGTGAATCGCTCCCTTACTATAAGGGCTATCATGAAGACCTTGGTATCATTTTAGAGAAGAGATTCTCATCTTTAAAATGAATCTTAAACCATCATGATAGCCCCATCCAGCCCTGAAATATAGGGCTCTAAAATCCCCCCTCCTGTCTAAGGAAGCATCTTTTGAACTGTAGTAGGAAGGGGAGGGGGGGATGAGGAGCCCTGCAGCCTGCACAGTGATAATGAAAGATCAGCATTACCTGTGCCTAACCTGTAGGTGACCCCAGGATGCTTCCCCCCGGTAGCAGGGGCTTCTGTCCCTGTTACCCCCCTCCTATCAGAGAGCATACTGTACTTTTGCTCTCTGATTGTCACATACAGGTGTAATGTAATTCCCCCCTGAGCTTTACTAGTGGGGTATTCTTATGTTATACCCCCTGAACATAACCAGGAAGGTTATTGGCGCTGTGACCCAGACGTTTACCATTGTCCAGGTCACAGCACCAAAAAAATAAGTCTCACCAAACACTTACACAACATATACAAAGTCATGGATAAAGTTTACATTTCACCCAATCCCTGTCCTGTCCATACCGGAGCTTGCTACAGTAATATACGTCTCTAGCGATATCTGTTACACGCTAATATAATAGTAATAACAATTATCACTAGAGATGACGGATAGATTGTACAATACTATAGGGGGATGGAAAATAATATTCTTATGTAAAGTCCTATTTAATCTGCATGCACACAATGGGATGGCGTTGGCTGTTTCTTTAACACCCGCCCCTGTAAAACTATACATGTGTGATATATATATATATATATATATATATATATATATATATATATATATCAAATATATCTATATACAATACAGACCAAAAGTTTGGCCGCACCTTCTCATTCTGTGAGTTTTCTGTATTTCCATGACTATGACAATTGTAGATGACACTGAAGTAACATGTGAGATTATAGACTTACCAAACAGTGTGACACAGCTGACAATCTGTCTTCTATTCTCACTTCCTTTTGCTTTGATTCCTGCTTTACACACTCTTGGCATTCTTTTTCTCTGCACTTAATATAATAATGTACAGCACCATGGGATTAATATAATAATGTACAGAGCACCATGGGATTACTATAATAATGTACAGAGCACCATGGGATTACTATAATAATGTACAGAGCACCATGGGATTACTATAATAATGTACAGAGCACCATGGGATTAATACAATAATGTACAGCACCATGGGATTAATACAATAATGTACAGAGCACCATGGGATTAATACAATAATGTACAGAGCACCATGGGATTAATACAATAATGTACAGAGCACCATGGGATTAATATAATAATGTACAGAGCACCATGGGATTAATATATTAATGTACAGAGCACCATGGGATTAATATAATAATGTACAGAGCACCATGGGATTAATATAATAATGTACAGAGCATCATGAGATTAATATAATAATGTACAGAGCACCATGGGATTAATATAATGTACAGAGCACCATGGGATTAATATAATAATGTACAGAGCACCATGGGATTAATATAATAATGTACAGCACCATGGGATTAATATAATAATGTACAGAGCACCATGGGATTAATATATTAATGTACAGAGCACCATGGGATTAATATAATAATGTACAGAGCACCATG
The DNA here is from genome assembly GCF_031893055.1 of Leptodactylus fuscus. Classification (NCBI taxonomy): domain Eukaryota; kingdom Metazoa; phylum Chordata; class Amphibia; order Anura; family Leptodactylidae; genus Leptodactylus; species Leptodactylus fuscus. Next base: position 1,458,831 of record NC_134268.1, on the reverse strand, counting down.
GGATTAATATAATAATGTACAGAGCACCATGGGATTAATATAATAATGTACAGAGCACCATGGGATTAATTTAATAATGTACAGCACCATGGGATTAATATAATAATGTACAGAGCACCATGGGATTAATTTAATAATGTACAGCACCATGGGATTAATATAATAATGTACAGCACCATGGGATTAATATAATAATGTACAGAGCACCATGGGATTAATATAATAATGTACAGCACCATGGGATTAATATAATAATGTACAGAGCACCATGGGATTAATTTAATAATGTACAGCACCATAGGATTAATATAATAATGTACAGAGCACCATGGGATTAATATAATAATGTACAGCACCAAGGGATTAATTTAATAATGTACAGCACCAAGGGATTAATTTAATAATGTACAGCACCATCGGAGTAATATAATAATGTACAGCACCATAGGAGTAATATAATAATGTACAGAGCACCATGGGATTAATATAATAATGTACAGCACCATGGGATTAATATAATAATGTACAGCACCAAGGGATTAATTTAATAATGTACAGAGCACCATGGGATTAATATAATAATGTACAGCACCATGGGAATAAAATAATAATGTACAGCACCATAGGATTAATATAATAATGTACAGAGCACCATGGGATTAATATAATAATGTACAGAGCACCATGGGATTAATGTAATAATGTACAGCACCAAGGGATTAATTTAATAATGTACAGCACCATGGGATTAATATAATAATGTACAGAGCACCATGGGATTAATTTAATAATGTACAGAGCACCATGGGATTAATATAATAATGTACAGCACCATGGGAATAATATAATAATGTACAGCACCATAGGATTAATATAATAATGTACAGAGCACCATGGGATTAATATAATAATGTACAGCACCATGGGATTAATATAATAATGTACAGCACCAAGGGATTAATTTAATAATGTACAGCAGCATGGGATTAATTTAATAATGTACAGCACCATGGTATAAAATAATAATGTACAGAGCACCAAGGGATTAATATAATGTACAGAGCACCATGGGACTAATATACTAATGTACAGAGCACCATGGGATTAATTTAATAATGTACAGCACCACGGTATAATATAATAATGTACAGAACACCATGGGATTAATATAATAATGTACAGCACCAAGGGATTAATATAATAATGTACAGCACCATGGGAATAATATAATAATGTACAGCACCATAGGATTAATATAATAATGTACAGAGCACCATGGGATTAATATAATAATGTACAGAGCACCATGGGATTAATGTAATAATGTACAGCACCAAGGGATTAATTTAATAATGTACAGCACCATGGGATTAATATAATAATGTACAGAGCACCATCGGATTAATATAATAATGTACAGCACCATGGGAATAATATAATAATGTACAGCACCATAGGATTAATATAATAATGTACAGAGCACCATGGGATTAATATAATAATGTACAGCACCAAGGGATTAATTTAATAATGTACAGCAGCATGGGATTAATTTAATAATGTACAGCACCATGGTATAAAATAATAATGTACAGAGCACCAAGGGATTAATATAATGTACAGAGCACCATGGGACTAATATACTAATGTACAGAGCACCATGGGATTAATTTAATAATGTACAGCACCACGGTATAATATAATAATGTACAGAACACCATGGGATTAATATAATAATGTACAGCACCAAGGGATTAATATAATAATGTACAGCACCATGGGATTAATATAATAATATATAGAGCATCATGGGATTACTATACTAATGTACAGCACCAAGGGATTAATTTAATAATGTACAGCACCATGGGAGTAATATAATAATGTACAGCACCAAGGGATTAATTTAATAATGTACAGCAGCATGGGATTAATTTAATAATGTACAGCACCATGGTATAATATAATAATGTACAGAGCACCAAGGGATTAATATAATGTACAGAGCACCATGGGACTAATATAATAATGTACAGAGCACCATGGGATTAATTTAATAATGTACATCACCACGGTATAATATAATAATGTACAGAACACCATGGGATTAATATAATAATGTACAGCATCAAGGGATTAATATAATAATGTACAGCACCATGGGATTAATTTAATAATGTACAGCACCAAGGGATTAATTTAATAATGTACAGCACCATGGGAGTAATATAATAATGTACAGCACCAAGGGATTAATATTATAATGTACAGCACCATAGGATTAATATAATAATGTACAGAGCACCATGGGATTGATATAATATACAGCACCATAGGATTAATATAATAATGTACAGAGCACCATGGGATTAATTTAATAATGTACATCACCACGGTATAATATAATAATGTACAGAACACCATGGGATTAATATAATAATGTACAGCATCAAGGGATTAATATAATAATGTACAGCACCATGGGATTAATATAATAATGTACAGAGCATCATGGGATTACTATACTAATGTACAGCACCAAGGGATTAATTTAATAATGTACAGCACCAAGGGATTAATTTAATAATGTACAGCACCATGGGAGTAATATAATAATGTACAGCACCAAGGGATTAATATTATAATGTACAGCACCATAGGATTAATATAATAATGTACAGAGCACCATGGGATTGATATAATATACAGCACCATAGGATTAATATAATAATGTACAGAGCACCATGGGATTGATATAATAATGTACAGAGCACCATGGGATTAATATAATAATGTACAGCAGCATGGGATTAATTTAATAATGTACAGCAGCATGGGATTAATTTAATAATGTACAGCACCATGGGATTAATATAATAATGTACAGAGCACCATGGGATTAATATAATAATGTACAGCACCATGGGAATAATATAATAATGTACAGCACCATAGGATTAATATAATAATGTACAGAGCACCATGGGATTAATATAATAATGTACAGAGCACCATGGGATTAATGTAATAATGTACAGCACCAAGGGATTAATTTAATAATGTACAGCACCATGGGATTAATATAATAATGTACAGAGCACCATGGGATTAATTTAATAATGTACAGAGCACCATCGGATTAATATAATAATGTACAGCACCATGGGAATAATATAATAATGTACAGCACCAAGGGATTAATTTAATAATGTACAGCACCAAGGGATTAATATAATAATGTACAGCACCATGGGAGTAATATAATAATGTACAGAGCACCATGGGATTAATATAATAATGTACAGCACCATGGGATTAATATAATAATGTACAGCACCAAGGGATTAATTTAATAATGTACAGCACCATGGGAGTAATATAATAATGTACAGCACCAAGGGATTAATTTAATAATGTACAGAGCACCATGGGATTGATATAATAATGTACAGAGCACTATGGCATTAATATAATAATGTACAGCACCATGGGATTAATATAATAATGTACAGCACCAAGGGATTAATTTAATAATGTACAGCAGCATGGGATTAATTTAATAATGTACAGCACCATGGTATAAAATAATAATATACAGAGCACCAAGGGATTAATATAATGTACAGAGCACCATGGGACTAATATAATAATGTACAGAGCACCATGGGATTAATTTAATAATGTACAGCACCAAGGGATTAATATAATAATGTACAGCACCATGGGATTAATATAATAATATATAGAGCATCATGGGATTACTATACTAATGTACAGAGCACCAAGGGATTAATTTAATAATGTACAGCACCAAGGGATTAATTTAATAATGTACAGCACCATGGGAGTAATATAATAATGTACAGCACCAAGGGATTAATTTAATAATGTACAGAAGCATGGGATTAATTTAATAATGTACAGCACCATGGTATAATATAATAATGTACAGAGCACCAAGGGATTAATATAATGTACAGAGCACCATGGGACTAATATAATAATGTACAGAGCACCATGGGATTAATTTAATAATGTACAGCACCACGGTATAATATAATAATGTACAGAACCAAGGGATTAATTTAATAATGTACAGCACCATGGGATTAATATAATAATGTACAGCACCAAGGGATTAATTTAATAATGTACAGCACCATGGGATTAATATAATAATGTACAGCACCAAGGGATTAATTTAATAATGTACAGCAGCATGGGATTAATATAATAATGTACAGCACCAAGGGATTAATTTAATAATGTACAGCAGCATGGGATTAATATAATAATGTACAGCACCAAGGGATTAATTTAATAATGTACAGCACCATGGGATTAATATAATAATGTACAGCACCAAGGGATTAATTTAATAATGTACAGCAGCATGGGATTAATATAATAATGTACATCACCAAGGGATTAATTTAATAATGTACAGCAGCATGGGATTAATTTAATAATGTACAGAGCACCATGGGATTAATATAATAATGTACAGCACCATAGGATTAATATTATAATGTACAGAGCACCATGGGATTAATATAATAATGTACAGAGCACCATGGGATTAATATAATAATGTACAGAGCACCATGGGAATAATATAATAATGTACAGCACCATAGGATTAATATAATAATGTACAGAGCACCATGGGATTAATATAATAATGTACAGAGCACCATGGGATTAATTTAATAATGTACAGCACCATAGGATTAATATAATAATGTACAGAGCACCATGGGATTAATGTAATAATGTACAGCACCAAGGGATTAATTTAATAATGTACAGCACCAAGGGATTAATTTAATAATGTACAGCACCATGGGAGTAATATAATAATGTACAGCACCAAGGGATTAATTTAATAATGTACAGCAGCATGGGATTAATTTAATAATGTACAGCACCATGGTATAATATAATAATGTACAGAGCACCAAGGGATTAATATAATGTACAGAGCACCATGGGACTAATATAATAATGTACAGAGCACCATGGGATTAATTTAATAATGTACAGCACCACGGTATAATATAATAATATACAGAACACCATGGGATTAATATAATAATGTACAGCATCAAGGGATTAATATAATAATGTACAGCACCATGGGATTAATATAATATATAGAGCATCATGGGATTACTATACTAATGTACAGCACCAAGGGATTAATTTAATAATGTACAGCACCATGGGAGTAATATAATAATGTACAGCACCAAGGGATTAATATAATAATGTACAGCACCATAGGATTAATATAATAATGTACAGAGCACCATGGGATTGATATAATAATATACAGCACCATAGGATTAATATAATAATGTACAGAGCACCATGGGATTGATATAATAATGTACAGAGCACCATGGGATTGATATAATAATGTACAGAGCACCATGGGATTAATATAATAATGTACAGAGCACCATGGGATTGATATAATAATGTACAGAGCACCATGGGATTAATATAATAATGTACAGAGCACCATGGGATTAATGTAATAATGTACAGCACCAAGGGATTAATATAATAATGTACAGCACCATGGGAGTAATATAATAATGTACGGAGCACCATAGGAGTAATATAATAATGTACGGAGCACCATGGGATTATTTTAATAATGTACAGAGCACCATGGGATTAATATAATAATGTACAGAGCACCAAAGGATCAAAATAATAATGTACAGCACCATGGGATTAATATAATAATGTACAGAGCACCATGAGATTAATATAATAATGTACAGAGCACCATGGGATTAATATAATAATGTACAGAGCACCATGGGATTAATATAATAATGTACAGAGCACCATGGGATTAATATAATAATGTACAGAGCACCATGGGATTAATATAATGTACAGCATCTGTAGGGTTAAAATATCTCTTCATACATTAGTTTAGGGGGCGCAGCTTCCAAGCTGTGTACATAATACACAGTATATACAAGCTACAGTATATACATAACACACAGTATATACAAGCTATATACATAACACACAGTATATACAAGCTATATTCATAACACACAGTATATACAAGCTACAGTATATACATAACACACAGTATATACAAGCTATATACATAACACACAGTATATACAAGCTATATACAGGGTCGGACTGGGGTGCCTAGGGCCCACCAGTGGGATTATTTCCAGGGGCCCACCCTACTGCCATATGTAATATCGCCCGTCCAGTTTTTGCCATTATACACGTTTAAAGTGCATTTTCACGCACAATACAGTGTGCAAAACAGCTATGGCTACACTACTACTTCCTTCATGCAACCAAAGATCGCAGTGTCCCTTTGGGACTCTTTCACATTAGTGAATGGAGTCGCATTGGGTCCCTCAGGTTGCAATGTGACTCCATTCACTAACATGAGTGAAAGAATCACAGGGCGACACATCTTTGGTTGTATGACAGAAGTTATAGTGTAGCCATAGCCTTATGCTAGGTTCACAACAGCAGCAAGCTCTCCGTCATACAGGTCCACAATGGGACCAAAATGACGGAGAGGTGGACTATCAAAATGGCGGTTACAGACAGACAGTGGCAGACCTCATTAACATAATGAGGTCCGCCAGGTGTCAGCCATTTTCAGGCATTGTCAGGCAGATAAGGGTATGTTCACACATCAGTATGCCATCCGTCCGTTTGAATTCAGTTTGACACTTCAAAACGGACTGAGGCACATACTGATTGTATACTGACACCAGACTGATGCACATACTGATTGTATACTGATAGCAAACGCTGTGCGCCCCCTAGAGGACAGATAAGGGGATTACAAGTAGCAATTGTAACCAGAGTAGAGATCAGTATGTGTATCAGTCCGTTTTGAAGTGTCAAACTGAATTCAAACGGTCGGATGGCATACTGATGTGTGAACATATCCTAAGTCCTCAGCGTTTCTGAAACTTGGATATTGTTATGCTGGAGCTCTAGAAAAGGGCACCAGCATAACAATAGAGTGGGACATTATCTATGGGGTGGGTGGACTACAACTCTCAACAGTTCCAGGGCATCTGGAGCTGCTGGGAGTTGCAGTAATTGAAAGATTTGGGGGCATCTTTCAATTGTCCACCTCAGACAGCGGGGGGATTGAGGGTGCTAGCAGTACCATTACAATAAATCACAACATTACAATAAATACAATGCAGTAATATTTTGTGCAGTAATACTCACAGGAGACGTCTTCCCACATTTCCCGTCTCTTCCCTTTGGACCGCCATGACCACTTCTTCCAGCTGTGACTTGACTCTGTAAAGTTTGAAACACAGACATCTTTGACTCCTCACTTCTCCACACATCCAACCCATATATATATATATATATATATATATATATCACAGCAGCCCCTGCAGCCTATATTATGCCCCACGGTGGCACAATAGACTGTGGGGCATAATAGAGGTTGCAGGGGGGCCACTGTAGGGCATAATAGAGGTTACAGGGGCCACAGTGGATCTTTCAAGCTCTATTATGCCCCACAGTTGCACACCCATGAACTATTATTATACTCGGGGGTCTTTTCAGACCCTGAGTATAATAATCGGAGCCTCAGGGGAGGCGAGAGAACATAATAAACACTGTTACTCACCTCGCCGGGATCCGATTTTACTCCTAGCAGGCTTTGGGCCTATATGGTAATGTGTCAGACGTCATGTGGTCTGGGATATTACCATATAGGCCCAAAGCCTGTACTAGCAGTAACATATAGGCCCAAAGCCTGTGGTAGCAGTAACAGCCTGTTACCATACAGGCCCAAAGCCTGTGCTCGCAGTAACAGGTTATTACTACTACCACAGGCTTCGGGCCTATATGTTACTGCTAGAACAGGCTCCGGGCCTATATTCCAGACCACGTGACGTCTGGGCATTACCATATAGCCCCGATGCCAGCTAGGAGTAACACCGGATCCCGGAGAGGTGAGTAACAGTGTTTATTATGTTCTCTCACCTCCCTTGGGGCCCCGATTGTTATACTCGGGGGTCTGAAAAGACCCCTGAGTATAATATTAGCGGCAGTGGGATCGCGGCCTGGCCCGGGCCTATTCACTACCGCCTGCCGCGGCCTAAAATACAAGGGGAAGCGGGGGCGGCAGTGAGCAGGTCCGGGTTGGTATAAACCAAAAAAAAAGTTATTATACTTACCGTCCGACCGCGCGCTGCTACTCCCGCTGCTGCCGCATGCTCTTCTCTCAGACGTCTGTGTATCAGCGTAGGCGGCGTGATGACGCCGCCTAAGCTGATACGTAGATGGCTGAACAAGCGCAAGGAGATCGGTAGCTCTCCTTGCTCTGGTTCTTAGGATTAGGGGAGGCGCCCTAAGCGCCTCCCCTAATCCTCCTCTGACATGGGCAGGGGCCCGATTGAAATCATTTTAGCATAGGCAGGGGCCCGATCATCAATGGGGTGGTTAGGGGCCCGATCGGGCCCCTGCCTATGCTAAAATGATTAGTAGTATAGTCGGGGCCCGGGGGCCCACCGGGGGATCCCCCGGTGCTCCGGCGGGCCAATCCGACCCTGGCTATATACATAACACACAGTATATACAAGCTACATACATAACCCACACTGTATATACAAGCTATATACATAACACACAGTATATACAAGCTATATACATAACACATAGTATATACAAGCTATATACATAACACACAGTATATACAAGCTATATATATAACACATAGTATATACAAGCTATATACATAACACACAGTATATACAAGCTATATATAGAATAAGAATATAACTATAAGAATAGTCTGAATAGTCCTATAAGGGAGGGCGGAGGAGCAGAATTGCAGTATCAGCATTCTCCTGCCGCTGGCGGCTTCCTGCAGGGTAGCAATGCTGCAGGCCCCGGCACCTGTGTCAGCCTCTAAACCCCTCCCCAGCATTCATTGTTCTATTATAGCGAATCCCGGGTCTGTAATGGCGGCCGCTCTGCTGCAGAGCAGCCACCATTGCAACTGAGTTTGCGCTATATGCGGAGGCCCGAAGCTAAAGCCTGCAATCAGAAAGCATTCTAACTGCAGGAAAACAAGTCGAAAAAATTGTATCCAGCACCAGGTAATGAAAGTCTCTAAAACATCGCTTTTATTATAGCGCCAATTAGTCCAGAAAAATTTGCTTCAACACGACATATTGGTCGGCTAATATGATCTGCTAATATGACCAATATGTCGTGTTGAACGTCTCGTGTAGTCTGGGATGTCCCTGGATTTCATTTTTTATGCTTAATGTCGTGTCGTAATGAAATTTTTCTGGACTAATTGGCGCTATAATAAAAGCGATGTTTTAGAGACTGTAATTACGTGGTGCGAGATACATTTCTACTTGTTTTCCTGTTTACAAGTCCTTGCCCGGAGGAGGAGGAGGAGGATGTATCCTTGCATATGTGAAGGCTTTGTTTATACAACCACTGTGGAGTCTGGCTGTGGACTGTGTTTATAAAAACTTACCCCCCCCCTCCCCCCAAAGTGTTAATTACCCCCGGGGCCGGTTCCCACCCTTCCTATACCTGTAAAGTTGCAGACTGGCTCCAGGCCTGTCACTGCTATCTAAAAAAATCTTTAAAAATAAAATAAAGAAAAGTTCTAAATCACCTCCTTCCCTAGAACACATGAAATGACTATGAAACACATTAGTTATCCTGTGTCCGAAAACACCCGATCTACTAATATTTTTCCTGTACGGTGAACGCCAACATCAAAAGTGCCAAACCGCCGGGTTTTTTTCACCGTTTTGCCTCTGAATTAAATAAAAGGTGATCTAAGCGATAGACATTCCCCAAAATGGTAGAACTAAAAACTACATCTGGCCCCTATAAATGCAAAACTACAACTCCCATATATTAAATATTTTATCATTTTGTGCTTTAAAATTTTTTCCCCTATTTTCCTCCTCTAAATCCTAGGTGCGTCTTATAGTCCAGCGCGTCTTATAGTCCGGCGCATCTTATAGTCCGAACAATACAGCACATAACACACACTCACACATTTACACATGGGGCTCTCCCAGGAAATGAATCTTTTGGTGTCGGCTCCTGGTTTTGTTTTCCTGGACAGGGCTTCTCTCTAGCATTGGGATCTGCTTGTGTTGGGGGATCTACATAACAATGTCCTAGGTGAGGTGACCTGCAGATATCAAGGCTCCTTCCCTGCTCCAAGCTCACATCACACCCAGCACTACAAGCTGTGAGGACAACATTTGGCTATGGCTCCACAAACTGGCCCTTCCAACAGAGAGAAGACAAATCCTCCAGAGAACCCACAAGACTCAGAGGTTCCTAAGAAAATGGAGAAGACGCCTGGGAAGAAGAATTACCAGAGATACGACAAACCTCCATATTCCTACCTGGCCCTGATCGCCTTGGTTATCCAGCAGGCCCCAGAGAAGCGGCTCAAGCTGCCCCAGGTAAGAACCAGGTTGGACCATGGACTGCACCATGTGAGTGCACCTGTAGATGTTATACAATCACTATCAGCCATCTTAGGGGAGAAGTCCTAACCCCATAGAAGTCCATCATGTCCATCACATAGTCAGTGGTGAGCGCCGGTCACGATCTCCTGACAGATTCCAGGACTGAATGTTTTTGTTCTCAGATTCTACGAGACATCAGCGCCTTGTTCTCGTTTTTCCAAGGCGGATACAAAGGCTGGAAAGACTCCATCAGACACAACTTGTCAGCCAATGACTGCTTCATAAAGGTAAGAACTGAATGGGGCTCGTGCTAGAGCGTTCTCTATGGCCGGGGAGATGATTGTACAATACTTAGTCTTCATTCTGTTCATTCGCTCACATTTACACAATTATTCATTTACTTTCTGAGTTAGAATTTGATTGTAAACCAGGACCGGACTTTTCTTTTTGTTTCAGGTTCTGAAAGATCCGGCCAGACCTCAAGGCAAAGGAAACTACTGGGCAGTGGATGTGAGTCGGATTCCTGCGGACGCCATGAAGCTGCAGAACACGGCGGTGACGCGGCAGGAGTGTCTCTATGACTATGACCTCGCCCCCTACATTCTCCATGGACAGCCCTACAGACCCCAGGAATCCCATCATCATCATCCTCCAGAGCCCATCAGAGATCCCATCACACAGACCAATTCTTCTGTTCCAGACCCGGCAGCGACCTTCCCGAATATCCTGTGGAACTTACCCACCTCATACACCACCTGTGTGGCCCCTAATGTGGTGGCCCCTCCCAGCATTCACCCTTTCCAGCTTTACCCCAATTTTGCCTTATCCATGCAGAGTTACATGGCCAGCACCTCTAGTAATCCCCCTTACCAAATCTGGTCACAATTACCCCTCCCCCCGCCGCCCCTGGACATAAATACTTCAATCGATTTCCCCCCCAACAAAACAGTGTTTGACATCCCCGGACCTCCCCCCGCACCAAGGATTTCTCACTTTCGAGGATCTGCTTGTCAGTAATATTTGTAGTTTTATTTCTCTTTGCACTTTATAATTTTTTTGCACTAAATAAATAGTTTTTCACAGTAAATGTTCTCCTGGTTCTTTATGTCTGAATGAAACCTACAGGAGACCGACCATAGGACATAGGCCTCAGCACAGACACCATTAGGCTGCGGCCTACTGGACTATATGCTATATGGGGACACTGTGTGGGGGGACAGTATATGGGGACACTGTGTGGGGGCCGCTATATGGGGACACTGTGTGGGGGCCGCTATATGGGGACACTGTGTGGGGGGACAGTATATGGGGACACTGTGTGAGGGACAGTATATGGGGACACTGTGTGGGGGACAGTATATGGGGACACTGTGTGGGGGGACAGTATATGGGGACACTGTGTGGGGGGACAGTATATGGGGACACTGTGTGGGGGGACAGTATATGGGGACACTGTGTGGGGGGACAGTATATGGGGACACTGTGTGGGGGGACAGTATATGGGGACACTGTGTGGGGGGACAGTATATGGGGACACTGTGTGGGGGGACAGTATATGGGGACACTGTGTGGGGGGACAGTATATGGGGACACTGTGTGGGGGGACAGTATATGGGGACACTGTGTGGGGGCCGCTATATGGGGACACTGTGTGGGGGGACAGTATATGGGGACACTGTGTGGGGGCCGCTATATGGGGACACTGTGTGGGGGGACAGTATATGGGGACACTGTGTGGGGGCCGCTATATGGGGACACTGTGTGGGGGGACAGTATATGGGGACACTGTGGGGCGGAATAGCGGAGAGAGATTATCAAACTTGGGGTTGGTCAGTTCAGAAAAATAGACGTTTTAGGGGCGACCGGATTACAATGTACAAGCACATGAAGGGACAGTCATATATATATATTTATTCTACAGACACAAGTGTAACGTCCCCGCCGCCCCTCCCCTGGGTCACATAGAACAATAAATCTGCTCATACATTGATCTATCAGTGGGAGACTCCTGGGTTCCTGCGCATATATTTGCACGTCTTTAGAGGCCATTCCTCACATCCCTCCTGTTAGTTAATTAGCCTCAGACACTTCCTGGTGCTCGCTGGAAGCTCATTAGCATATTAATAAAGCGGCCTCATTCACTAGCCAGTGAGGAGATTTCCATACAAAGCGACCTGTGGCATATCCTTCCTATAGGCCGGCCACTATATGCGCAGGAACAAAGGAGATTCCCAATGATAGAATCTCATTATGGCCGAGGCCCCGGGGGCAGAAAACACTGCGGGAAAAATCACTGTGTGTTACAGTCCCTGCAAAGTGGAGGAGAGTCTAGTGACGTCTATGCACACTCTGCAGTCATGGTCTAAGTCTAAGTCTATGGAGACGCCGGCAGTTTCCCCATAGAAATAATTGTAACAAAGTCCGTGGAGGAAAACTCTGCAAACTTAGGCTGTATTCACATTGAGTAACGCTGGCGTTTTTTGTGCTTATTTTTGCACATAGCGCTGCGTTAACGCCGCGCTATTTTGCAGTGGCGTTGCCCAACGTTAATGCGGCGCTATGTGCAAAAATAAGCTCTGCCCCAAGATTCATGTCCCCTCCATCTCTGCCCCCAGATTCATGTCCCCTCCATCTCTGCCCCCAGATTCATGTCCCCTCCATCTCTGCCCCCAGATTCATGTCCCCTCCATCTCTGCCCCCAGATTCATGTCCCCTCCATCTCTGCCCCCAGATTCATGTCCCCTCCATCTCTGCCCCCAGATTCATGTCCCCTCCATCTCTGCCCCCAGATTCATGTCCCCTCCATCTCTGCCCCCAGATTCATGTCCCCTCCATCTCTGCCCCCAGATTCATGTCCCCTCCATCTCTGCCCCCAGATTCATGTCCCCTCCATCTCTGCCCCCAGATTCATGTCCCCTCCATCTCTGCCCCCAGATTCATGTCCCCTCCATCTCTGCCCCCAGATTCATGTCCCCTCCATCTCTGCCCCCAGATTCATGTCCCCTCCATCTCTGCCCCCAGATTCATGTCCCCTCCATCTCTGCCCCCAGATTCATGTCCCCCCCATCTCTGCCCCCAGATTCATGTCCCCCCCATCTCTGCCCCCAGATTCATGTCCCCCCCATCTCTGCCCCCAGATTCATGTCCCCCCCATCTCTGCCCCCAGATTCATGTCCCCCCCATCTCTGCCCCCAGATTCATGTCCCCCCCATCTCTGCCCCCAGATTCATGTCCCCCCCCATCTCTGCCCCCAGTGTCATGCTGTCCTCTCCTTCATCTGCCCCCAATTTCACGTTCCACCTCAGTGTACACATTACACTTACCTTCTCCTTCGCTCCCCCGCTGCTCTCTCTGTACCTCTCTCTCTCTCTCGCACACAGTTGTAGGCGCGATGTGACATCATCACATCACGTCTACACAGCCAGTAGCAGCGGCGAAGCAAGGAGCTGAACTGTGACAGCTCCTTGCTTTAGCCGTGTATGTGTTCAACTCAGATCTGCGTCCCCTGGACACAGATCTGAGTTTAAATCGGGACATACCTCCCTCCAACCGGGACATATCATGTATACTGTATATATATCATAATGTATACTGTATATATCATCACGTGTACTGTATATATCGTCTTGTGTACTATATATATATATATATCTCATCATGTGTACTGTATATATATATCATCACGTGTACTGTATATATTGTCTTGTGTAATATATATATATATATATATATATATATATAATCACGTGTACTGTATATATCGCCTTGTGTACTGTATATATGATATAATGAGCAGTTTGACCCTACAGCTAAATGAAACATTCCTTTTTTTTTTTTTTTAATAAAGCGCCAACTTAGTCCCAAATTTTATTATTTTCACAAGAGGATAAAGGAGTAAAAGCCTCCCCCCCCCCTCGGTAATTTCTCCTAAACACGGCAGTACCCCATATGTGGCCATAATCTGCTGTATGGGGGGCTCGGAATGGGATGAGCGCTATTTGGCTTTTGCAGGGCACATGTGGCTGGAATAGTTTTCAGGTGTCGCGTTTGCAGTACCAAGAAGTGACCCCCATTTTATAAACTTTCTAAAGAAAATTATCAAGGGGTTTTATCATTTTGCGCCCAATAGACCATTTCAGGGTTCTACAATAGTGTCATGGTGTCCAAAAACCTGTCCAAAAACTGAGCTCCTTCCCTCCTGTGCCCAGACAGCAGTGTATGCCACATATGACATTAACCAAAACCAAGAAAAACCAGACAAGTAATATAATAAAAGTGTATAAATCTTATTCATCTCCAATTACAAGATCCATAAATCACATAGATAAGGGGGAGACAGAGGAGTCTAGAGACCGAAATCCCAGGATGGTGTCGGCAGGACAGAGGAATACATGAGACCTACACAAGTAATAGGGAGAAGCAAAAAGCCTGAAGACTCAAAGGATGGAGAGAAATGCAAGAGGAGAATAAATATGTAGTGACCAGGCCGAAGCAACAACTGCTGGAACGCAGAAATCACATCAAGCAACGAACGAGATGATAGTGGGGAGCCGCGCGTCCCTGTGATAGTGAGGAGATGTCCATATTATATTACAGAAAACCGGAGCTCAGGAGACACGAGATCAAGTGTCATCGAGGTATAATGGAGGAGGCTGTATATCTGGGGGTACATGAGGTGTAATGGAGGAGGCTGTATATCTGGGGTACATGAGGTATAATGGAGGAGGCTGTATATCTGGGGGTACATGAGGTATAATGGAGGAGGCTGTATATCTGGGGGTACATGAGGTATAATGGAGGAGGCTGTATATCTGGGGGTACATGAGGTATAATGGAGGGGGCTGTATATCTGGGGGTACATGAGGTGTAATGGAGGAGGCTGTATATCTGGGGTACATGAGGTGTAATGGAGGAGGCTGTATATCTGGGGTACATGAGGTATAATGGAGGGGGCTGTATATCTGGGGGTACATTAGGTATAATGGAGGAGGCTGTATATCTGGGGGTACATGAGGTATAATGGAGGAGGCTGTATATCTGGGGGTACATGAGATATAATGGAGGAGGCTGTATATCTGGGGGTACATGAGGTATAATGGAGGAGGCTGTATATCTGGGGTACATGAGGTATAATGGAGGAGGCTGTATATCTGGTGTACATGAGGTATAATGGAGGAGGCTGTATATCTGGTGTACATGAGGTATAATGGAGGAGGCTGTATATCTGGGGGTACATGAGGTATAATGGAGGAGGCTGTATATCTGGGGTACATGAGGTATAATGGAGGAGGCTGTATATCTGGTGTACATGAGGTATAATGGAGGAGGCTGTATATCTGGTGTACATGAGGTATAATGGAGGAGGCTGTATATCTGGGGGTACATGAGGTGTAATGGAGGAGGCTGTATATCTGGGGTACATGAGGTATAATGGAGGAGGCTGTATATCTGGGGGTACATGAGGTATAATGGAGGAGGCTGTATATCTGGGGGTACATGAGGTATAATGGAGGAGGCTGTATATCTGGGGGTACATGAGGTATAATGGAGGGGGCTGTATATCTGGGGGTACATGAGGTGTAATGGAGGAGGCTGTATATCTGGGGTACATGAGGTGTAATGGAGGAGGCTGTATATCTGGGGTACATGAGGTATAATGGAGGGGGCTGTATATCTGGGGGTACATTAGGTATAATGGAGGAGGCTGTATATCTGGGGGTACATGAGGTATAATGGAGGAGGCTGTATATCTGGGGGTACATGAGATATAATGGAGGAGGCTGTATATCTGGGGGTACATGAGGTATAATGGAGGAGGCTGTATATCTGGGGTACATGAGGTATAATGGAGGAGGCTGTATATCTGGTGTACATGAGGTATAATGGAGGAGGCTGTATATCTGGTGTACATGAGGTATAATGGAGGAGGCTGTATATCTGGGGGTACATGAGGTATAATGGAGGAGGCTGTATATCTGGGGGTACATGAGGTATAATGGAGGAGGCTGTATATCTGGGGGTACATGAGGTATAATGGAGGAGGCTGTATATCTGGGGGTACATGAGGTATAATGGAGGAGGCTGTATATCTGGGGGTACATGAGGTATAATGGAGGAGGCTGTATATCTGGGGTACATGAGGTATAATAGAGGGGGCTGTATATCTGGTGTACATGAGGTATAATGGAGGAGGCTGTATATCTGGGGGTACATGAGGTATAATGGAGGAGGCTGTATATCTGGGGTACATGAGGTATAATGGAGGAGGCTGTATATCTGGGGGTACATGAGGTATAATGGAGGAGGCTGTATATCTGGGGGTACATGAGGTATAATGGAGGAGGCTGTATATCTGGGGGTACATGAGGTATAATGGAGGAGGCTGTATATCTGGTGTACATGAGGTATAATGGAGGAGGCTGTATATCTGGGGGTACATGAGGTATAATGGAGGAGGCTGTATATCTGGGGGTACATGAGGTATAATGGAGGAGGCTGTATATCTGGTGTACATGAGGTATAATAGAGGAGGCTATATATCTGGTGTACATGAGGTATAATAGAGGAGGCTGTATATCTGGTGTACATGAGGTATAATGGAGGAGGCTGTATATCTGGTGTACATGAGGTATAATAGAGGAGGCTGTATATCTGGTGTACATGAGGTATAATAGAGGAGGCTATATATCTGGTGTACATGAGGTATAATAGAGGAGGCTGTATATCTGGTGTACATGAGGTATAATGGAGGAGGCTGTATATCTGGGGGTACATGAGGTATAATGGAGGAGGCTGTATATCTGGTGTACATGAGGTATAATGGAGGAGGCTGTATATCTGGTGTACATGAGGTATAATGGAGGAGGCTGTATATCTGGGGGTACATGAGGTATAATGGAGGAGGCTGTATATCTGGTGTACATGAGGTATAATGGAGGAGGCTGTATATCTGGTGTACATGAGGTATAATGGAGGAGGCTGTATATCTGGGGGTACATGAGGTATAATGGAGGAGGCTGTATATCTGGGGTACATGAGGTATAATGGAGGAGGCTGTATATCTGGGGTACATGAGGTATAATGGAGGAGGCTGTATATCTGGGGTACATGTGGTATAATGGAGGAGGCTGTATATCTGGGGGTACATGAGGTATAATGGAGGAGGCTGTATATCTGGTGTACATGAGGTATAATGGAGGAGGCTGTATATCTGGGGGTACATGAGGTATAATGGAGGAGGCTGTATATCTGGGGTACATGAGGTATAATGGAGGAGGCTGTATATCTGGGGTACATGAGGTATAATGGAGGAGGCTGTATATCTGGGGGTACATGAGGTATAATGGAGGAGGCTGTATATCTGGGGGTACATGAGGTATAATGGAGGAGGCTGTATATCTGGGGTACATGAGGTATAATGGAGGAGGCTGTATATCTGGGGTACATGAGGTATAATGGAGGAGGCTGTATATATGGGGTACATGAGGTATAATGGAGGGGGCTGTATATCTGGGGTACATGAGGTATAATAGAGGAGGCTGTATATCTGGTGTACATGAGGTATAATAGAGGAGGCTGTATATCTGGGGGTACATGAGGTATAATAGAGGAGGCTGTATATCTGGTGTACATGAGGTATAATAGAGGAGGCTGTATATCTGGGGTACATGAGGTATAATGGAGGAGGCTGTATATCTGGGGGTACATGTGGTATAATGGAGGAGGCTGTATATCTGGGGGTACATGAGGTATAATAGAGGAGGCTGTATATCTGGGGTACATGAGGTATAATGGAGGAGGCTGTATATCTGGGGGTACATGAGGTATAATGGAGGAGGCTGTATATCTGGGGGTACATGAGGTATAATGGAGGAGGCTGTATATCTGGGGGTACATGAGGTATAATGGAGGAGGCTGTATATCTGGGGTACATGAGGTATAATGGAGGAGGCTGTATATCTGGGGTACATGAGGTATAATGGAGGAGGCTGTATATCTGGGGTACATGAGGTATAATGGAGGAGGCTGTATATCTGGGGTACATGTGGTATAATGGAGGAGGCTGTATATCTGGGGTACATGAGGTATAATGGAGGAGGCTGTATATCTGGGGTACATGAGGTATAATGGAGGAGGCTGTATATCTGGTGTACATGTGGTATAATAGAGGAGGCTGTATATCTGGGGGTACATGAGGTATAATGGAGGAGGCTGTACATCTGGGGGTACATGAGGTATAATGGAGGAGGCTGTATATCTGGTGTACATGAGGTATAATAGAGGAGGCTGTATATCTGGGGTACATGAGGTATAATGGAGGAGGCTGTATATCTGGGGGTACATGAGGTATAATGGAGGAGGCTGTATATCTGGTGTACATGAGGTATAATGGAGGAGGAGGCTGTATATCTGGGGTACATGTGGTATAATGGAGGAGGCTGTATATCTGGGGGTACATGAGGTATAATGGAGGAGGCTGTATATCTGGGGAACATGAGGTATAATGGAGGAGGCTGTATATCTGGGGTACATGAGGTATAATGGAGGAGGCTGTATATCTGGGGGTACATGAGGTATAATGGAGGAGGCTGTATATCTGGTGTACATGAGGTATAATGGAGGAGGCTGTATATCTGGTGTACATGAGGTATAATGGAGGAGGCTGTATATCTGGGGGTACATGAGGTATAATGGAGGGGGCTGTATATCTGGGGGTACATGAGGTATAATGGAGGAGGCTGTATATCTGGGGTACATGAGGTATAATGGAGGAGGCTGTATATCTGGGGGTACATGTGGTATAATAGAGGAGGCTGTATATCTGGGGGTACATGAGGTATAATGGAGGAGGCTGTATATCTGGGGATACATGAGGTATAATGGAGGAGGCTGTATAGCTGGGGGTACATGAGGTATAATGGAGGAGGCTGTATATCTGGTGTACATGAGGTATAATGGAGGAGGCTGTATATCTGGGGTACATGTGGTATAATGGAGGAGGCTGTATATCTGGGGTACATGAGGTATAATGGAGGAGGCTGTATATCTGGGGTACATGAGGTATAATGGAGGAGGCTGTATATCTGGGGTACATGTGGTATAATGGAGGAGGCTGTATATCTGGGATACATGAGGTATAATGGAGGAGGCTGTATATCTGGGGTACATGAGGTATAATGGAGGAGGCTGTATATCTGGGTGTACATGAGGTATAATAGAGGAGGCTGTATATCTGGGGGTACATGAGGTATAATGGAGGAGGCTATATATCTGGGGTACATGAGGTATAATGGAGGAGGCTGTATATCTGGTGTACATGAGGTATAATGGAGGAGGCTGTATATCTGGTGTACATGAGGTATAATGGAGGAGGCTGTATATCTGGGGGTACATGAGGTATAATGGAGGAGGCTGTATATCTGGTGTACATGAGGTATAATGGAGGAGGCTGTATATCTGGGGGTACATGAGGTATAATGGAGGAGGCTGTATATCTGGGGGTACATGAGGTATAATGGAGGAGGCTGTATATCTGGGGGTACATGAGGTATAATGGAGGAGGCTGTATATCTGGGGTACATGAGGTATAATGGAGGAGGCTGTATATCTGGGGTACATGAGGTATAATGGAGGAGGCTGTATATCTGGGGGTACATGAGGTATAATGGAGGAGGCTGTATATCTGGGGTACATGAGGTATAATGGAGGAGGCTGTATATCTGGGGTACATGTGGTATAATGGAGGAGGCTGTATATCTGGGGTACATGTGGTATAATGGAGGAGGCTGTATATCTGGGGTACATGAGGTATAATGGAGGAGGCTGTATATCTGGTGTACATGTGGTATAATGGAGGAGGCTGTATATCTGGTGTACATGAGGTATAATGGAGGAGGCTGTATATCTGGGGGTACATGTGGTATAATGGAGGAGGCTGTATATCTGGGGGTACATGTGGTATAATGGAGGAGGCTGTATATCTGGGGAACATGAGGTATAATGGAGGAGGCTGTATATCTGGGGTACATGTGGTATAATGGAGGAGGCTGTATATCTGGGGGTACATGAGGTATAATGGAGGAGGCTGTATATCTGGGGTACATGAGGTATAATGGAGGAGGCTGTATATCTGGGGTACATGTGGTATAATGGAGGAGGCTGTATATCTGGGGTACATGAGGTATAATGGAGGAGGCTGTATATCTGGGGTACATGAGGTATAATGGAGGAGGCTGTATATCTGGTGTACATGTGGTATAATAGAGGAGGCTGTATATCTGGGGTACATGAGGTATAATGGAGGAGGCTGTATATCTGGGGGTACATGAGGTATAATGGAGGAGGCTGTATATCTGGGGTACATGAGGTATAATGGAGGAGGCTGTATATCTGGTGTACATGTGGTATAATAGAGGAGGCTGTATATCTGGGGTACATGAGGTATAATGGAGGAGGCTGTATATCTGGGGTACATGAGGTATAATGGAGGAGGCTGTATATCTGGTGTACATGAGGTATAATGGAGGAGGCTGTATATCTGGGGGTACATGAGGTATAATGGAGGAGGCTGTATATCTGGGGTACATGAGGTATAATGGAGGAGGCTGTATATCTGGGGGTACATGAGGTATAATGGAGGAGGCTGTATATCTGGGGTACATGAGGTATAATGGAGGAGGCTGTATATCTGGGGTACATGTGGTATAATGGAGGAGGCTGTATATCTGGGGTACATGTGGTATAATGGAGGAGGCTGTATATCTGGGGGTACATGAGGTATAATGGAGGAGGCTGTATATCTGGGGTACATGAGGTATAATGGAGGAGGCTGTATATCTGGGGTACATGTGGTATAATGGAGGAGGCTGTATATCTGGGGTACATGAGGTATAATGGAGGAGGCTGTATATCTGGGGTACATGAGGTATAATAGAGGAGGCTGTATATCTGGGGTACATGTGGTATAATGGAGGAGGCTGTATATCTGGGGTACATGAGGTATAATGGAGGAGGCTGTATATCTGGGGTACATGTGGTATAATGGAGGAGGCTGTATATCTGGGGTACATGTGGTATAATGGAGGAGGCTGTATATCTGGGGTACATGAGGTATAATAGAGGAGGCTGTATATCTGGGGTACATGTGGTATAATGGAGGAGGCTGTATATCTGGGGTACATGAGGTATAATGGAGGAGGCTGTATATCTGGGGGTACATGAGGTATAATGGAGGAGGCTGTATATCTGGGGTACATGAGGTATAATGGAGGAGGCTGTATATCTGGGGTACATGAGGTATAATGGAGGAGGCTGTATATCTGGGGTACATGAGGTATAATAAAGGAGGCTGTATATCTGGGGAACATGAGGTATAATGGAGGAGGCTGTATATCTGGGGTACATGTGGTATAATGGAGGAGGCTGTATATCTGGGGGTACATGAGGTATAATGGAGGAGGCTGTATATCTGGGGTACATGAGGTATAATGGAGGAGGCTGTATATCTGGGGTACATGTGGTATAATGGAGGAGGCTGTATATCTGGGGTACATGAGGTATAATGGAGGAGGCTGTATATCTGGGGTACATGAGGTATAATGGAGGAGGCTGTATATCTGGTGTACATGTGGTATAATGGAGGAGGCTGTATATCTGGGGTACATGAGGTATAATAGAGGAGGCTGTATATCTGAGGGTACATGAGGTATAATGGAGGAGGCTGTATATCTGGGGGTACATGAGGTATAATGGAGGAGGCTGTATATCTGGTGTACATGAGGTATAATGGAGGAGGCTGTATATCTGGGGTACATGTGGTATAATGGAGGAGGCTGTATATCTGGGGTACATGTGGTATAATGGAGGAGGCTGTATATCTGGGGTACATGAGGTATAATAGAGGAGGCTGTATATCTGAGGGTACATGAGGTATAATGGAGGAGGCTGTATATCTGGGGGTACATGAGGTATAATGGAGGAGGCTGTATATCTGGGGGTACATGTGGTATAATGGAGGAGGCTGTATATCTGGGGGTACATGAGGTATAATGGAGGAGGCTGTATATCTGGGGGTACATGAGGTATAATGGAGGAGGCTGTATATCTGGTGTACATGAGGTATAATAGAGGAGGCTGTATATCTGGGGTACATGAGGTATAATGGAGGAGGCTGTATATCTGGTGTACATGAGGTATAATAGAGGAGGCTGTATATCTGGGGTACATGAGGTATAATGGAGGAGGCTGTATATCTGGTGTACATGAGGTATAATGGAGGAGGCTGTATATCTGGGGGTACATGAGGTATAATGGAGGAGGCTGTATATCTGGGGTACATGAGGTATAATGGAGGAGGCTGTATATCTGGTGTACATGAGGTATAATAGAGGAGGCTGTATATCTGGGGTACATGAGGTATAATGGAGGAGGCTGTATATCTGGTGTACATGAGGTATAATAGAGGAGGCTGTATATCTGGGGTACATGAGGTATAATGGAGGAGGCTGTATATCTGGGGGTACATGAGATATAATAGAGGAGGCTGTATATCTGGGGGTACATGAGGTATAATAGAGGAGGCTGTATATCTGGGGTACATGTGGTATAATGGAGGAGGCTGTATATCTGGGGGTACATGAGGTATAATGGAGGAGGCTGTATATCTGGTGTACATGAGGTATAATGGAGGAGGCTGTATATCTGGGGTACATGTGGTATAATGGAGGAGGCTGTATATCTGGGGGTACATGAGGTATAATGGAGGAGGCTGTATATCTGGTGTACATGAGGTATAATGGAGGAGGCTGTATATCTGGTGTACATGAGGTATAATGGAGGAGGCTGTATATCTGGTGTACATGAGGTATAATAGAGGAGGCTGTATATCTGGGGGTACATGAGGTATAATAGAGGAGGCTGTATATCTGGTGTACATGAGGTATAATAGAGGAGGCTGTATATCTGGTGTACATGTGGTATAATGGAGGAGGCTGTATATCTGGGGGTACATGAGGTATAATGGAGGAGGCTGTATATCTGGGGGTACATGAGGTATAATGGAGGAGGCTGTATATCTGGGGTACATGAGGTATAATGGAGGAGGCTGTATATCTGGGGGTACATGAGGTATAATGGAGGAGGCTGTATATCTGGGGGTACATGAGGTATAATGGAGGAGGCTGTATATCTGGGGAACATGAGGTATAATGGAGGAGGCTGTATATCTGGGGGTACATGAGGTATAATGGAGGAGGCTGTATATCTGGGGGTACATGAGGTATAATGGAGGAGGCTGTATATCTGGGGGTACATGAGGTATAATGGAGGAGGCTGTATATTTGGGGTACATGAGGTATAATGGAGGAGGCTGTATATCTGGTGTACATGAGGTATAATGGAGGAGGAGGCTGTATATCTGGGGGTACATGAGGTATAATGGAGGAGGCTGTATATCTGGGGTACATGTGGTATAATAGAGGAGGCTGTATATCTGGGGGTACATGAGGTATAATGGAGGAGGCTGTATATCTGGTGTACATGAGGTATAATGGAGGAGGCTGTATATCTGGGGGTACATGAGGTATAATGGAGGAGGCTGTATATCTGGTGTACATGAGGTATAATGGAGGAGGCTGTATACATGAGTCCCCCTGCGAACTTCCGGTTGACGCATGCGCAATGGAAGGGCGGCAAGAAGACTTCCTGTTCCTTAGTGAATTAACCAGGGCTGGGTATGTACTTCAGGGTATGGTCCTCGGGTTACGACGAGCCTGCTGCAGAACCTCATTTTCTGAATGCTATACAGTGTATAGCATTCGGCAAATGAAGGCTGATTGTGTAGCAGGCTCGTCCTTGCTACGAGCAGGTAAGTATGCTGTTAGCAGTTGACTTTTTCTCATTGAAATGAATAGACCAGCGTTGATTGGCCAGTTGCCAGTGATTTGGCCAATCAACGCTGGTTCTGCCAGAGGCTCGTCTGAGGAGGCGGAGTCTAACATCGGACTATTCATTCCAATGAGAAAAACTCTTGCCTGCCCGTAGCAAGGACGTGCCTGCTGCAGAATCAGTGTTCATTTGCCGAATGCTATACATATATATAGCATTCGGCAAATGAATATATATACTGTATAGCATTTAGCAAATGAGGTTCTGCAGCAGGCTCGTCGTAACCACGAAACAGTATGCCTATACCCCTGCTAGACATGGCAAACTCTCAAAACCGGAAAGAGATCTTCGACCGGAAATAGGAAGGGCGGGACTTAATCCTTTGTTATTGTTGTCAAAGGGGGACTCATGTATATCTGGGGTACATGAGGTATAATGGAGGAGGCTGTATATCTGGGGTACATGAGGTATAATGGAGGAGGCTGTATATCTGGGGTACATGAGGTATAATGGAGGAGGCTGTATATCTGGGGTACATGTGGTATAATGGAGGAGGCTGTATATCTGGGGTACACGAGGTATAATGGAGGAGGCTGTATATCTGGGGTACATGAGGTATAATGGAGGAGGCTGTATATCTGGGGGTACATGAGGTATAATGGAGGAGGCTGTATATCTGGTGTACATGAGGTATAATGGAGGAGGCTGTATATCTGGGGTACATGA
This sequence comes from Leptodactylus fuscus, assembly GCF_031893055.1. NCBI lineage: Eukaryota > Metazoa > Chordata > Amphibia > Anura > Leptodactylidae > Leptodactylus > Leptodactylus fuscus. Next base: position 1,433,737 of record NC_134268.1, on the reverse strand, counting down.
GGTATAATGGAGGAGGCTGTATATCTGGGGTACATGTGGTATAATGGAGGAGGCTGTATATCTGGGGGTACATGAGGTATAATGGAGGAGGCTGTATATCTGGGGGTACATGAGGTATAATGGAGGAGGCTGTATATCTGGGGTACATGTGGTATAATGGAGGAGGCTGTATATCTGGGGTACATGAGGTATAATGGAGGAGGCTGTATATCTGGGGGTACATGTGGTATAATGGAGGAGGCTGTATATCTGGGGTACATGTGGTATAATGGAGGAGGCTGTATATCTGGGGTACATGTGGTATAATGGAGGAGGCTGTATATCTGGGGTACATGTGGTATAATGGAGGAGGCTGTATATCTGGGGTACATGAGGTATAATGGAGGAGGCTGTATATCTGGGGGTACATGAGGTATAATGGAGGAGGCTGTATATCTGGGGTACATGTGGTATAATGGAGGAGGCTGTATATCTGGGGTACATGTGGTATAATGGAGGAGGCTGTATATCTGGGGTACATGAGGTATAATGGAGGAGGCTGTATATCTGGGGGTACATGAGGTATAATGGAGGAGGCTGTATATCTGGGGTACATGAGGTATAATGGAGGAGGCTGTATATCTGGGGGTACATGAGGTATAATGGAGGAGGCTGTATATCTGGGCGTACATGTGGTATAATGGAGGAGGCTGTATATCTGGTGTACATGAGGTATAATGGAGGAGGCTGTATATCTGGGGGTACATGAGGTATAATGGAGGAGGCTGTATATCTGGGGGTACATGAGGTATAATGGAGGAGGCTGTATATCTGGGGTACATGAGGTATAATGGAGGAGGCTGTATATCTGGTGTACATGAGGTATAATGGAGGAGGCTGTATATCTGGGGTACATGAAGTATAATGGAGGAGGCTGTATATCTGGGGGTACATGAGGTATAATGGAGGAGGCTGTATATCTGGGGGTACATGAGGTATAATGGAGGAGGCTGTATATCTGGGGTACATGTGGTATAATGGAGGAGGCTGTATATCTGGGGTACATGAGGTATAATGGAGGAGGCTGTATATCTGGGGTACATGAGGTGTAATGGAGGAGGCTGTATATCTGGTGTACATGAGGTATAATGGAGGAGGCTGTATATCTGGGGTACATGTGGTATAATGGAGGAGGCTGTATATCTGGGGGTACATGAGGTATAATGGAGGAGGCTGTATATCTGGGGGTACATGAGGTATAATGGAGGAGGCTGTATATCTGGTGTACATGAGGTATAATGGAGGAGGCTGTATATCTGGTGTACATGAGGTATAATGGAGGAGGCTGTATATCTGGGGTACATGAGGTATAATGGAGGAGGCTGTATATCTGGGGGTACATGAGGTATAATGGAGGAGGCTGTATATCTGGTGTACATGAGGTATAATGGAGGAGGCTGTATATCTGGTGTACATGAGGTATAATGGAGGAGGCTGTATATCTGGGGGTACATGAGGTATAATGGAGGAGGCTGTATATCTGGGGGTACATGAGGTATAATGGAGGAGGCTGTATATCTGGTGTACATGAGGTATAATGGAGGAGGCTGTATATCTGGGGGTACATGAGGTATAATGGAGGAGGCTGTATATCTGGGATACATGAGGTATAATGGAGGAGGCTGTATATCTGGGGTACATGTGGTATAATGGAGGAGGCTGTATATCTGGTGTACATGAGGTATAATGGAGGAGGCTGTATATCTGGGGGTACATGTGGTATAATGGAGGAGGCTGTATATCTGGGGGTACATGAGGTATAATGGAGGAGGCTGTATATCTGGGGGTACATGAGGTATAATGGAGGAGGCTGTATATCTGGTGTACATGAGGTATAATGGAGGAGGCTGTATATCTGGGGGTACATGAGGTATAATGGAGGAGGCTGTATATCTGGGATACATGAGGTATAATGGAGGAGGCTGTATAGCTGGGGGTACATGAGGTATAATGGAGGAGGCTGTATATCTGGGATACATGAGGTATAATGGAGGAGGCTGTATATCTGGGGTACATGTGGTATAATGGAGGAGGCTGTATATCTGGGGGTACATGAGGTATAATGGAGGAGGCTGTATATCTGGTGTACATGTGGTATAATGGAGGAGGCTGTATATCTGGGATACATGAGGTATAATGGAGGAGGCTGTATATCTGGGGTACATGTGGTATAATGGAGGAGGCTGTATATCTGGGGGTACATGAGGTATAATGGAGGAGGCTGTATATCTGGTGTACATGTGGTATAATGGAGGAGGCTGTATATCTGGGATACATGAGGTATAATGGAGGAGGCTGTATATCTGGTGTACATGTGGTATAATGGAGGAGGCTGTATATCTGGGATACATGAGGTATAATGGAGGAGGCTGTATATCTGGTGTACATGTGGTATAATGGAGGAGGCTGTAGATCTGGGATACATGAGGTATAATGGAGGAGGCTGTATATCTGGGGGTACATGAGGTATAATGGAGGAGGCTGTATATCTGGGGGTACATGAGGTATAATGGAGGAGGCTGTATATCTCGTGTACATGTGGTATAATGGAGGAGGCTGTATATCTGGGGGTACATGAGGTATAATAGAGGAGGCTGTATATCTGGGGGTACATGAGGTATAATGGAGGAGGCTGTATATCTGGGGTACATGTGGTATAATGGAGGAGGCTGTATATCTGGTGTACATGAGGTATAATGGAGGAGGAGGCTGTATATCTGGGGGTACATGAGGTATAATGGAGGAGGCTGTATATCTGGGGGTACATGAGATATAATGGAGGAGGCTGTATATCTGGGGTACATGAGGTATAATGGAGGAGGCTGTATATCTGGGGTACATGTGGTATAATGGAGGAGGCTGTATATCTGGTGTACATGAGGTATAATAGAGGAGGCTATATATCTGGGGTACATGTGGTATAATGGAGGAGGCTGTATATCTGGTGTACATGAGGTATAATGGAGGAGGCTGTATATCTGGTGTACATGAGGTATAATGGAGGAGGCTGTATATCTGGTGTACATGAGGTATAATGGAGGAGGCTGTATATCTGGGGGTACATGAGGTATAATGGAGGAGGCTGTATATCTGGGGGTACATGAGGTATAATGGAGGAGGCTGTATATCTGGGGTACATGAGGTATAATGGAGGAGGCTGTATATCTGGGGGTACATGAGGTATAATGGAGGAGGCTGTATATCTGGGGTACATGAGGTATAATGGAGGAGGCTGTATATCTGGGGGTACATGAGGTATAATGGAGGAGGCTGTATATCTGGGGGTACATGAGGTATAATGGAGGAGGCTGTATATCTGGGGTACATGAGGTATAATGGAGGAGGCTGTATATCTGGGGGTACATGAGGTATAATGGAGGAGGCTGTATATCTGGGGTACATGAGGTATAATGGAGGAGGCTGTATATCTGGGGTACATGTGGTATAATAGAGGAGGCTGTATATCTGGTGTACATGAGGTATAATGGAGGAGGCTGTATATCTGGGGGTACATGAGGTATAATGGAGGAGGCTGTATATCTGGTGTACATGAGGTATAATGGAGGAGGCTGTATATCTGGGGTACATGAGGTATAATGGAGGAGGCTGTATATCTGGGGGTACATGAGGTATAATGGAGGAGGCTGTATATCTGGGGGTACATGAGGTATAATGGAGGAGGCTGTATATCTGGGGGTACATGAGGTATAATGGAGGAGGCTGTATATCTGGGGTACATGAGGTATAATGGAGGAGGCTGTATATCTGGGGGTACATGAGGTATAATGGAGGAGGCTGTATATCTGGGGGTACATGAGGTATAATGGAGGAGGCTGTATATCTGGTGTACATGAGGTATAATGGAGGAGGCTGTATATCTGGGGGTACATGAGGTATAATGGAGGAGGCTGTATATCTGGGGGTACATGAGGTATAATGGAGGAGGCTGTATATCTGGTGTACATGAGGTATAATGGAGGAGGCTGTATATCTGGGGGTACATGTGGTATAATGGAGGAGGCTGTATATCTGTATATAAGGAATGGTCCCCATGGTTTACAGGCCCTGACACGGTGTCTTAATGATGAATATTATGGTAATTATATGCTGTGGTAGTTCTGTGCGGTCACAGGGATTTTACCTTATGGGAGGTCATCCTCGGGTCAGCTGTGTCTCTAAGACATGAGCAGGTTCTAGAAGTTTCTTGACATTTGCCCAGCAGCAGGAGCATCATCTGATTGGACAGTTGGAAGCTGTGGCAGAGGTTTGGATTGGTTCAGCTGTGTCTCTAAGGCATGAGCAGGTTATGAGGGTTCTGCCCGGTAGCGGATACAGCAGCTGATTGGCTTATTGGTTTCAGTGGCGGGAAACTGGAGCTTTATAAGGAGCAGTCTGTGAGGGATCTGCGGCAGCTTACCCCGGATCCAGATGGAGCAATGCAACACCTCACCACGAGGATCCTATTTTCCTTCCTGTCTTGATGCTTCATTAGTGGGGAATTGTCCCCCAGCTAATGCGGGGGGGGTTTCACATATTATTGTATTTCTTCTTATTTCCTTTCATATTATTACCTCTACATATTACAGCCACTTTTTGTCCCTTTCCCTCCCCCTCCATACATAATCTCTCAGTCTCCTTATTATCTGTTACTAGCAGGAGGACGCAGCTTCGCACAGGTATGTCATTTTCTGTTTGTGTAGTAACTCTATAAGAATCGCCCAGTTTTGCGCTCATGTATTTTGTATGTGGTTTGTGTGTGTGTCTCTTCCCACAACTTTGTCTGTGTGTTGTATACTGTCTGTAGAGCCCTGTATAATGCAGATATATATCATTATATGGTCACTGTATACTGTCTGTAGAGCCCTGTATAAAGCGGATATATTCCACTATGTGGTCACTGTATACTGTCTGTAGAGCCGACACACAATACGGTCTCTATATACTGTCTGTAGAGCCGATACACAATACGGTCACTGTATACTGTCTGTAGAGCCGATATATACCAATATATGGTCACTGTATACTGTCTGCAGGGCCGCCGATAGGGCAGTACTACTGGTACTGGCGTCAGGGACCCGGCCAAATTGAAAAATGGGGCCCGGTTTTGGCCTGCCACCGTGTGCCGGCCCCCTGGCGCCCATAGCAGTCATTGTGTATGTCCTATTTCAACTCAGATCTGCATCCAGAGGACGCAGATCTGAGTTGAAGACATACGCGGCTGAAGCAAGGAGCTGTGTCAGCTCCTCACTTCACCGCTGCGTGCCTCTCTCGCTGTCACATATGCAGCTGAAGCGAGGAGCTGACCTGTGTCAGCTCCTCGCTTCGCCGCCTCCGCTACTGGCTTGTAGACGCGATGTGATGACGTCACATCGCGTCTATAACTGTGCGCCAGTGAGAGACAGGCGCGCAGAGAGCTGCGAGGGAACGAAGGAGAAGGTAAGTCAGTCAGTGTAATGTGGAACGTGAAACTGGGGGCAGAGAGAGGACGGCATGACAATGGGGGCAGAGATGGAGGGACATGAATATGGGGGCAGAGATGGAGAGGACGGCATGACAATGGGGGCAGAGATGGAGGGACATGAATATGGGGGCAGAGATGGAGAGGACGGCATGACAATGGGGGCAGAGATGGAGGGACATGCATATGGGGGCAGAGATGGAGGGACATGAATATGGGGGCAGAGATGGAGGGGACATGAATATGGGGGCAGAGATGGAGGGGACATGAATATGGGGGCAGAGATGGAGGGGACATGAATATGGGGGCAGAGATGGAGGGGACATGAATATGGGGGCAGAGATGGAGAGGACGGCATGACAATGGGGGCAGAGATGGAGGGGACATGAATATGGGGGCAGAGATGGAGAGGACGGCATGACAATGGGGGCAGAGATGGAGGGGACATGAATATGGGGGCAGAGATGGAGAGGACGGCATGACAATGGGGGGCAGAGATGGAGAGAACGGCATGACAATGGGGGCAGAGATGGAGGGGACATGAATATGGGGGCAGAGATGGAGAGGACGACATGAATATGGGGGCAGAGATGGAGAGGACGACATGAATATGGGGGCAGAGATGGAGAGGACGGCATGAATCTGGGGGCAGAGATGGAGAGGACGGCATGAATCTGGGGGCAGAGATGGAGGGACATGAATCTGGGGGCAGAGATGGAGGGACATGAATCTGGGGGCAGAGATGGAGGGGACATGAATATGGGGGCAGAGATGGAGAGGACGGCATGACAATGGGGGCAGAGATGGAGAGGACATGAATCTGGGGGCAGAGATGGAGGGACATGAATCTGGGGGCAGAGATGGAGGGACATGAATCTGGGGGCAGAGATGGGGGACATGAAACAGGACAGAGATGGAGGGACATGAATCTGGGGGGCAGAGATGGAGGACATGAAACTGGGGACAGAGATGGAGGGGGGGACATGAAACTGGTGGCAGAAATGGATGGGCGGACATGAATCTGGGGGCAGAGATTGGGTGGGAGACATGAAACTGGGGGCAGATGAAGGGTGTATATGAAGCTGCGGGAGAGATAGAGGGGGGACATATAATGTACGGGTGACTGTAGGAGGATTATACTGTGTGCGGGCACATGAAAAATTAATGAGAATGGGTGGAGTCAACATAACAGTCGGTGGGGCTAAATTTGCCGCGGCGCGCAAAGCGCGCCGCACATTTTGTCCCTCTTTTGGTTCTTCAAAAGTTGGGAGGTATGGGTACAGGGGGCAGTGGAAAGATGTTAGAAGGTGGATGTGGGGGGGATTGTTGGGACATCAGGTGTGCGGCACTGCGGAGAGGGAACTGGGGCAATAATATATAATATATAAGTTTTTAGCTGGAGAACTACAAAGCACACAATAGCTCCAAAGGTATGTGTGCTTTGTATTAATAATGATGCAGGCCGCTGTGTTACTAGCATAGCAGCCTGTTTGGGGGTGGGATTTCAATATAAAGGAGTGTTCACATTGCGTTTTTGGCCTCCCTTGCCGGGATACGTTGGTAACCAGTCACAATCAGCTCCCCACTTATCCCTGCACGGAGAACTGCAGGCCCCCCTTTTTTTTAATGGCCAGTTCTTGGTGCAGGGATAAGTTGACAGCTGATTTTGACTGGTTACCAACATATCCCGGCAAGGGAGGCCAAAAACGCAATGTGAAAAAGCCCTGAGGATTTATTAGGAGGCTCTTATAGATGGTGTGGGCTCTCTATAGGTGCGGTCACACGTAGCAGATTATACCTGCAAATAGAATCTGATTAAGCCTTGTAATGCTGCTAAATAAAGGGAAATGTAATACAGAATTGGTATGTCGCAAATTAAAGTAGTTTTAAAATGGCGGCAGACACTTAGGCTGTATGGGGCCCCAAAATTCCTGATGGCGGCCCTGACTGTCTGTAGAGCCCTATATAAAGCGGATACATACCACTACCACTCTATGGTCACTGTATACTGTCTTTAGAGCCGATGTATATACCACTATATGGTCACTGTATACTGTCTTTAGAGCCGATGTATATACCACTATATGGTCACTGTATAGTGATAATATCGGAATACTGAAGTTTTGGTCCCACCTGGATGTGTTTGCCCCCTTGTGCTGAGCCCCTCCCCCCCTCCTCTCACCTTATGTTACGCAGTGCGACTCCTGCCGTCTCCCTGTCCCTGTTCTCAGGATTTTAGCGCTCCTGTCCTGGCTGCCGCCATCTTCTTGGATCCAGATCCCTACCTGTGCTCCGGCTCATACACACCTGGCTGATGGGGTCTGTCTGCGGAGACCCCCAAGGACCGCAGTCAAGCTGACTATAGTCGTATCGCTTGGTGGATGGACAAACCCGTGCTCTCATTCATGTCGATGGGAACGCAAAGATAGCCAAAATCCAGTAGTCAGATGTGCGCTCCTATTATAGAAGATGGGGCCACGTGGGCTCGTCTGTCCACCAAGCAGAAGATGTCTGAAGTTACTTTCATTGTTAATGTCACAGTGTTGATGTGTTAGTAGCATCGAAACTCTATTATTATTATTATTATTATTATTATTTTTGGGGGAGGGGTCCACTTTCTAAATGCCGCATCAGGCAGCAAAGAGGCTAGGTTCACCCCTGATGGTAAGTTGTCTTAATTGGGGGATTAAGAAGACCGGGCCTGAAGTTCTGAGGCGGCTTCTGTTTCTTCCCCTTTGGGATGTTTTACTTTTCTTCTTCCCTCTTTTTACCATAAAGAATATATCTGAAGAAGAGAATGAAGGATTGGGCGCCATCTTGTGGCTCTACTGTATTACTGCAACTACTTGTGGACAAGACGTATTATGGGGAGCTCTGAGGACCTCTAGTGGTGAGACCCTGTACTATCTATAGAGGCCTTATACTATCTATGGAGACCTTATACTATCTATAGAGACCCTGTACTATGTATAGAGGACCTATACTATCTATGGAGACCTTATACTATCTATGGAGGACCTTATACTATCTATGGAGGACCTTATACTATCTATAGAGACCCTGTACTATGTATAGAGGACCTATACTATCTATGGAGACCTTATACTATCTATGGAGACCTTATACTATCTATGGAGACCTTATACTATCTATGGAGGACCTTATACTATCTATAGAGACCCTGTACTATCTATAGAGACCCTGTACTATCTATGGAGGACCTATACTATCTATAGAGACCCTGTACTATGTATAGAGGACCTACACTATCTATGGAGACCTTATACTATCTACGGAGGACCTTATACTATCTATAGAGACCCTGTACTATCTATAGAGACCTTATACTATCTATGGAGGACCTATACTATCTACAGTAGTTGATTCTCTAAACACTAAGCTGTAACAGTATAGTCGGATGTCTTAATAGAAGGGGGAATGAAAAGAATCGGGCCTTGAAATCCATCGGCGGCTTCTTCCTCTCCAGGTTTCCATATTTCCACCATTTTGCAGCTTCCAGTCTTCATATATTCACCTAATCTAATCTGTGTCTATATAGATGTTCTAGTGACAAGAACACAGAATAGAGATACAGGAGGAGGAAAGGCCGTTGTCACACGTGATCCATCCTCGGGAGGTGACAAAGTCTTCTGTCTCACAATCTCACATTGTCCTCTACATTCTGGGGTCTGCACTAAGAGCAGAGAGATCTCTATAGGATTATACTAGAATACAGAAGATTAGATTGACAGGGCACAGATTTAGGATGTGCAGATTATACAGAGACGTCTGGAGGACCATAGACATGTCTGGACCCTGACTGATCTCCTTATACTTCCCATTCCCCACCTCCTGTATTTCTCTTCCCTCCTCGCTCTTGCTTAGAAGTTTCACAATACCTATGCAGAACAGATAATATGCAGATGCCTGTACACAATGAACTCAGGGTTAGCTGTGCGTTTACATAGAGAGATAGCAGACTGAATGATTGTCCTGCAGGATAAGTGACCTCACTTGTCCTATAGGCCCCTGGTTATAGCAACGCAGTGTAAACAATGGGAGGAATAAGGTCACACAGCAGGAGAACAAAGCAATATATTTAGGACAAGTCTTCAATTTACATGAACTACCAGTGAAGATAGGATCCTTAAGATGGGACAATCCCTTTAATGGGGAAAACATGTGTTCATCGTATTGTAATGAAATGTTTCTGACCTCACAATCGAGAATCTACAGGAAGAGAAATCAAGGCCTACGAATTTGCTCACCCAATATCTATACAAACAAACTGATACAGAAGATAGCGGAGGACAAGTAGTATACAGATATAAGAGCTATATACAACAACCTGATAAAGAAGATGGCGGAGGACAAGTAGTATACGGATATAAGAGCTACAGTGTTGGCCAAAAGTATTGGCCCCCCTGCAATTCTGTCAGATAATCCTCGTGTTCTTCCAGATAATGATTGTAAGCACAAATTCTTTGGTATTTTCTTCATTTAATTTGTTTTCAATGGAAAACCACAAAAAGAATTGTCAAAAAGCCAAATTGGATATAATTCCACAGCAAACATAAGGGGGTGGACAAAAGTATTGGCACTGTTTGAAAAATCATGTGATGTTTCTGTAATTTGTGTAATTAACAGCACCTGTTACTTACCTGAGGCACCTAACAGGTGGTGGCAATAACTAAATCACACTTGCAGCCAGGTGAAATGGATTAAAGTTGACTCCACCTCTGTCCTGTGTCCTTGTGTGACCACATTGAGCATGGAGAAAAGAAAGAAGACCAAAGAACTGTCTGAGGACTTGAGAAGCAAAATTGTGAGGAAGCCTGAGCAATCTCAAGGCTACAAGTCCATCTCCAAAGCCCTGAATGTTCCTGTGTCTACCGTGCGCAGTGTCATGTAGAAGTGTAAAGCCCATGGCCCTGTGGCTAACCTCCTGAGATGTGGACGCAAAAGAAACATTGACAAGAGATTTCACCGCAAGATTGTGCGGATGGCGGATAAAGAACCGCGACTAACATCCAAACAAGTCCAAGCTGCCCTGCAGTGCGAGGGTACAACAGTGTCACCCCGTACTATCCAGCGTCAGCGTCTGAATGAGAAGGGACTGTATGGTAGGAGACCCAGGAAGACCCCACTTCTTACCCACAGACAGAAGCCAGGCTGGAGTTTGCCAAAACTTACCTGAGAAAGCCAAAACCGTTCTGGAAGAATGTTCTCTGGTCAGAGGAGACAAAAGTAGGAAAAGGCCTCAACATAAAGTTTACAGGAAAAAAGAGGCCTTCAAAGAGAAGAAGACGCCCCCTACAGTCAGACATGGCGGAGGTGCCTGATGGTTTGGGGTTGCTTTGCTGCCTCTGGCACTGGACTGCTTGACCGTGTGCATGGCATTATGAAGTCTGAAGACGACCAACACATTGTGCAGCATCATGTAGGGCCCAGTGTGAGAAAGCGGGGTCTCCCTCAGAGGTCAGGGCTCTTCCAGCAGGACAAGGACCCAAAACACACTTCAGGTCAGCACTAGAAAATGGTGGTGAGAGAAAGCCCTGGAGACTTGTAAAGTGGCAGCAATGAGTCCAGCCCTGAATCCCATAGAACACCTGTGGGGGAGGGGGAGAGATCTCTTGGTGGCAGTTTGGAGAAGGCCCCCTTCACATCTCAGGGGGGACCTGGAACAGTTTGCCAAAGAAGAAGGGTCTAAGATTCCAGCAGAGCCTTGTAAGAAACTCATTGCTGGTTAGCGGAAGCGGTTGTGCGCAGTTATTGTGTCTAAAGGTTGTGCTACCAAGTATTAGGCTGAGGGCGCCAATACTTCTGTCCGCACCAGTTTTGGAGTTTTGTGTAAAATGATCAATGATGTGACTTTTTTTCATTGCAAGCAAAATAAATGAAGATATTACCAAAGAGTTTGTGCTTCTAATCACTATCTGGGGGACAGCGAGGATTATCTGACAGGACTGCAGGGGGCGATACTTATACTGTATACACCCTGTGTCACTTATATACTATATAAGAGTCTGTGCTGTGTAATCATTATCTGGGGACAGCGAGGATTATCTGACAGGACTGCAGGGGGCGATACTTATACTGTATATACCCTGTGTCACTTATATACTATATAAGAGTTTGTGCTGTGTAATCATTATCTGGGGACAGCGAGGATTATCTGACAGGACTGCAGGGGGCGATACTTATACTGTATATACCCTGTGTCACTTATATACTATATAAGAGTTTGTGCTGTGTAATCATTATCTGGAAGAACACGAGGATTATCTGACAGAACTGCAGGGGGCGATACTTATACGGTATATACCCTGTGTCACTTATATACTATATAAGAGTTTGTGCTGTGTAATCATTATCTGGAAGAACACGAGGATTATCTGACAGGACTGCAGGGGGCGATACTTATACGGTATATACCCTGTGTCACTTATATACTATATAAGAGTTTGTGCTGTGTAATAATTATCTGGGGGACACCGAGGATTATCTGACAGGACTGCAGGGGGCGATACTTATACTGTATATACCCTGTGTCACTTATATACTATATAAGAGTCTGTGCTGTGTAATCATTATCTGGGGGACACCGAGGATTATCTGACAGGACTGCAGGGGGCGATACTTATACTGTATATACCCTGTGTCACTTATATACTATATAAGAGTCTGTGCTGTGTAATCATTATCTGGGGGACAGCGAGGATTATCTGACAGGACTGCAGGGGGCGATAGTTATACTGTATATACCCTGTGTCACTTATATACTATATAAGAGTCTGTGCTGTGTAATCATTAACTGGGGGACACCGAGGATTATCTGACAGGACTGCAGGGGGGGGGGGCAATACTTTTGGCCAACACTATATATACATCACACTGATAAAGAATCCTAAAGTCTCCTACACAGAAAAAGGTATGAAGTGTATGGAGCCTCCTGTGGGGATAGAAGGGCCGAACAAAGGAGCCTTGTGGGGGAAATATTGGGATCAGTCATGTGGTAATTGGTGAAGACAAACATCAGCCTGAGGGGCTTTCACACCTGCGCTTGTTGTCCAGTTTCTGCGATCCGTCTGGTTTCCGTCTTCTGCCGCACAAAACTAGACAGGAGACAGAAACCCGGCGTTCAGTCTTAAAACCCATTCACTTGAATAGGTTTGCAAAGGTGACTGCCCGTGTGCGTCTTCTGCCTGTCCGCAGGGAAGTAAGTTGGACATGCAGGACTTTGTGTCCGGTTAAGAATAGTGTAGTAGTGTATCCTACTAATATTATAAATGTGAAAGTTTGCGGCCTCTGCCTGCGACTTCGTCTGTGTATTGTTGGCGTCGATGATCCGCCTATATTCAGCAAAATGCCGCCATCAATGATCCGCATGCTCCGGCGTTTCTGCCATGCTCAAGCTGGCCTGCCACTGAACTCATTCCTTGCACCGTGCCTGTGATTGCTCCGGCATCTCAGCAGCGCCCTGGGACTCCATACAATGAGTGTGTTGTTGGCGCCGATGATCCCCCTGAGCTCCGCTTGAGGAGAACTCTGTGACTTCTGGCTCCTTCATAGCTCTCGTTATTTTCAGCAAATTAGATTTTCTTTTTCCCAGCAGGTTTAAAATTGGGAAACTGTCAATATGGAGTAAAGGTGATTCCCCTCCAGTGTGTCAGCACTGCCTGGAGCAGATCAAATAATATGCAGATGCTTGTACACAATGGACTGAGGGTTAGCTGAGTGTTACATGGAGAGATAACAGACGTTAGTCATCTGGTCATGGTAATTTTGGTGCCAAATCCTATTGTAGGCCCGGCACAGTGATGAGGATACACACCTGTGGGGTAGATGGTAGAAGATTCCCCTCAGACACACCCAGGTGTGGGTCTCCTGGTCGGTGGTATTTTGGGGAGGTCTAGAGGCGAGGTACTGGTAAAACACTGAGACATGGTGGCGGTGGGACGGGTGTTGCTCTCGGCATTGTTTACTTAGGTGAAATTTCCAGTCACATGTAAGTTGGAGGCCAAGTCTCTAAGGTACCTACACAATGGTGTGTGCTCCTCACTCCCTCCCTCAGACCTCGGATAATATGGGGGGACCCTGACTCCAAGTTCCTTTGATTTGGGCCATGGATATATTGGTCTCCTTCCACATCATGGTTACTTCTGTCAGTTTGTGGGGCAGTCGGTCTCAGGGTCTGAACTGTCACCAAGTACAGGGCTGAGCCGAGGACATTGCTCTAGATAACTCCACCCACCTTCTAGAAACTCCAGAGGCCACGCCCATGTACAAGGATAAGACAGAAGATAAGACGCGGTAGGTTCACCCTTAGAGACAAAGTATAAATCTAGAAAAATGCAGAAACCATTATAAAACATTGCACTGAAAGTAGAAGACCCGTGTAGCACTGACATAGCAGCAGATGTGTTTATTGAAGGGCCGCTCTGCCCGGGGGCCATCATCTATAGAGACTTCATAGGACAAGACATTGTGAGACAGCCGGGGGTATCGCCAGATCACCGACCCTCAGGAATATTCTGCCATAAACCTTGTGTGGAACTGTGTGATCTTCAGGAGGATGGATTTCAGTTCTTCGATGGGATGGAGAAGAGTGATCCTACAAGACAAAATGGAGCGCGATGACATCACAGGCCTGCGAGGAGGCGCTCTATGGGGCACTATAGCAATCTCTATAGGGGCCCTCAGGCAGACAGTCTCTGTGGTCGTACCTTGAAGTTCCCTATAAGACTGATCTGACTGTAGCCAAAGGTTGTCATCTGCCTTCCTCCATTATTACCGCCCTCGTGTCTCTACAATCTTTTTCTTCACCCCCACAAATGGCAATAATGACCTACCTGAAGTGGTAAGTCCCCGCTGCCTGTCCAAAGCCATTACCAGAGCACAGCACGATGCCCGTGTCCTCCAGCAGAAGATGGCAGTAGAAGTCATCAGGTTCCTGATCACGATCCTATAAGAAAGGGAGAAGAAGGAATGAAGTGTCCGCCATCTTGTATGACAGTGACTAGGGATGGAGTGTCCGCCATCTTATATAACAGTAACTAGGGATGGAGTGTCCGCCATCTTGTATGACAGTGACTAGGGATGGAGTGTCCGCCATCTTGTATGACAGTGACTAGGGATGGAGTGTCCGCCATCTTGTATGACAGTGACTAGGGATGGAGTGTCCGCCATCTTGTATGACCGTGACTAGGGATGGAGTGTCCGCCATCTTGTATGACAGTGACTAGGGATGGAGTGTCCGCCATCTTGTATGACAGTGACTAGGGATGGAGTGTCCGCCATCTTGTATGACAGTGACTAGGGATGGAGTGTCCGCCATCTTGTATGACAGTGACTAGGGATGGAGTGTCCGCCATCTTGTATGACAGTGACTAGGGATGGAGTGTCCGCCATCTTGTATGACAGTGACTAGGGATGGAGTGTCCGCCATATTGTGTGATGTCACAGTGACTAGGGATGGAGTGTCCGCCATCTTGTATGACAGTGACTAGGGATGGAGTGTCCGCCATCTTGTATGACAGTGACTAGGGATGGAGTGTCCGCCATCTTATATAACAGTGACTAGGGATGGAGTGTCCGCCATCTTGTATGACAGTGACTAGGGATGGAGTGTCCGCCATCTTGTATGACAGTGACTAGGGATGGAGTGTCCGCCATCTTGTATGACAGTGACTAGGGATGGAGTGTCCGCCATCTTGTATGACAGTGACTAGGGATGGAGTGTCCGCCATCTTGTATGACAGTGACTAGGGATGGAGTGTCCGCCATCTTGTATGACAGTGACTAGGGATGGAGTGTCCGCCATCTTGTATGACAGTGACTAGGGATGGAGTGTCCGCCATATTGTGTGATGTCACAGTGACTAGGGATGGAGTGTCCGCCATCTTGTATGACAGTGACTAGGGATGGAGTGTCCGCCATCTTGTATGACAGTGACTAGGGATGGAGTGTCCGCCATCTTATATAACAGTGACTAGGGATGGAGTGTCCGCCATCTTGTATGACAGTGACTAGGGATGGAGTGTCCGCCATCTTGTATGACAGTGACTAGGGATGGAGTGTCCGCCATCTTGTATGACAGTGACTAGGGATGGAGTGTCCGCCATCTTGTATGACAGTGACTAGGGATGGAGTGTCCGCCATCTTGTATGACAGTGACTAGGGATGGAGTGTCCGCCATCTTGTATGACAGTGACTAGGGATGGAGTGTCCGCCATCTTATATAACAGTAACTAGGGATGGAGTGTCCGCCATCTTGTATGACAGTGACTAGGGATGAAGTGTCCGCCATATTGTGTGATGTCACAGTGACTAGGGATGGAGTGTCCGCCATCTTGTATGATAGTGACTAGGGATGGAGTGTCCGCCATCTTGTATGACAGTGACTAGGGATGAAGTGTCCGCCATATTGTGTGATGTCACAGTGACTAGGGATGGAGTGTCCGCCATCTTGTATGACAGTGACTAGGGATGGAGTGTCCGCCATCTTGTATGACAGTGACTAGGGATGGAGTGTCCGCCATATTGTGTGATGTCACAGTGACTAGGGATGGAGTGTCCGCCATCTTATATAACAGTGACTAGGGATGGAGTGTCCGCCATCTTGTATGACAGTGACTAGGGATGGAGTGTCCGCCATCTTGTATGATAGTGACTAGGGATGGAGTGTCCGCCATCTTATATAACAGTGACTAGGGATGGAGTGTCCGCCATCTTGTATGACAGTGACTAGGGATGGAGTGTCCGCCATCTTGTATGACAGTGACTAGGGATGGAGTGTCCGCCATCTTGTATGACAGTGACTAGGGATGGAGTGTCCGCCATCTTGTATGACAGTGACTAGGGATGGAGTGTCCGCCATCTTATATAACAGTGACTAGGGATGGAGTGTCCGCCATCTTGTATGACAGTGACTAGGGATGGAGTGTCCGCCATATTGTGTAATGTCACAGTGACTAGGGATGGAGTGTCCGCCATATTGTGTGATGTCACAGTGACTATGGATGGAGTGTCCGCCATATTGTGTGATGTCACAGTGACTAGGGATGGAGTGTCCGCCATATTGTGTGATGTCACAGTGACTATGGATGGAGTGATTTTCAGTATTTGCCACCTATGACTATGGTGATACCTGTGCCAGTCTGACGGCCCTCTCGGGTATCTGGATCCTTGGGAAGGCGTACAGGGCTCCTTGGATGGGGTTACAGTAGATTCCGGGGGCCTGGTTCAGGATCTTCTCGGTGATCCGGGCCTTCTCTGCCAGATTATAGAGGAGTGTCTTCTTCTCCTGGGAATAAGATAAAGGAGTAAATGTCATGAGGATCGGCACACCGTGTGTAAGAAAACTGCACTGCGCCTCGCAGAATTTATTTCTAATCTGCATTTGGATCACTGATGGAGGATTCTGATTGGCTGCCATTTATAACAGCAGAGTCTATACTTGTTATGGTATAGTCATGTGTTCTATGAGAGTCCTGGGGAGGGGTCCCTATGTTTTATGGGGTCCTTGGGGTCCGGTCACTGTATTCTCTAGTGTAAGAGGACGCTGTGCTATGGTAGAGAATAGAGAGATACCGAGCACACTTATAGTGTAGATGGTCTATTATAAATATATAGATGAATTATCTGGTCTTTATGAAAAGAACTCAGGACCTGGTGGCCTCTCACCTGATCGGGTTGTGACTCCGTTCACAACTCCGTTTTCAGCAATATTAGGCTTCGTCAGAGTGAGAGTGGCAGCACGTCTCTATAACACTGGTCAAAAACCAGGAGGATGCACCAATGGAAGAACAAAAGGACGGCGCTTTCAGGTCCAAAGGAATTTATTCAAAAAGAAGATTGCAATCTTCTTTTTGAATAAATTCCTTTGGACCTGAGAGCGCCGTCCTTTTGTTCTTCCAGCTGTGCTATGGTAGTCGTTGCTGATGAGGATCTAGAAGGATCTATCACCCGGCCACTCGTGGGGTCGTTGTGGTCGGTTACAACCTCTCTGTATCCACTACTACACTCACCAACATGAAGGTCTCATAAGAGGGGTCTCCGGGCTGTGGAGGGTCCACAATAACGTCCAACATCACAGCTCCAAGGACAGCGGGTTCAATAAAGGATTTTAGGATGTGCAAAACCTCAAAAACTTCAGGATCAATATTCACAAACTCAATGTATCCTGACCGGGCCCCGCACCTAATTACAGAGACAAGGACGAAGCTATAGAAATATCCATATCATTCTAGATAGAGAAGAAATATGATAGATAGATAGATAGATAGATAGATAGATAGATAGATAGATAGATAGATGATAGATAGATAGATAGATAGATAGATAGGAGATAGATAGATATATGATAGATCGATAGATAGATAGGAGATAGATAGATAGATAGATAGATAGATAGATAGATAGATGATAGATAGATAGATGATAGATAGATAGATAGATGATAGATAGATGATAGATAGATAGATAGATAGATAGATAGATAGATAGATAGATAGATAGATAGGAGATAGATAGGAGATAGATAGATAGATAGATAGATAGATAGGAGATAGATAGATAGATAGATAGGAGATAGATAGATAGATAGATAGGAGATAGATAGATAGATAGATAGATAGGAGATAGATAGGAGATAGATAGATAGATAGATAGGAGATAGATAGATAGATAGATAGATAGATAGATAGATAGATAGATAGATAGGAGATAGATAGATAGGAGATAGATAGATAGGAGATAGATAGATAGGAGATAGATTGATAGATGATAGATTGATAGATGATAGATAGATAGATAGATAGATAGATAGATAGGAGATAGATAGATAGATAGATAGATAGATAGATAGATAGGAGATAGATAGATAGATAGATAGGAGATAGATAGATAGGAGATAGATAGATGATAGATAGATAGATAGGGAGATAGATAGATAGTAGATAGATAGATAGATAGGAGATAGATAGATAGATAGATAGATAGATAGGAGATAGATAGATAGATAGGAGATAGATAGATAGGAGATAGATAGATGATAGATAGATAGATAGATAGATAGATAGGAGATAGATAGATAGATAGGAGATAGATAGATAGATAGATAGGAGATAGATAGGAGATAGATAGGAGATAGATAGATAGGAGATAGATAGATAGATAGATAGATAGATAGATAGATAGATAGGAGATAGATAGATGATAGATAGGAGATGATAAATAGATAGATAGATAGATAGATAGGAGATAGATAGATAGATAGATAGGAGATAGATAGATAGATAGATAGGAGATAGATAGGAGATAGATAGGAGATAGATAGATAGGAGATAGATAGATAGATAGATAGATAGGAGATAGATAGATGATAGATAGGAGATGATAAATAGATAGATAGATAGATAGATAGGAGATAGATAGATAGGAGATGATAGATAGATAGATAGATAGGAGATAGATAGATAGGAGATGATAGATAGATAGGAGATAGATAGATAGATAGATAGATAGATAGATAGGAGATAGATAGATAGGAGATAGATAGATAGGAGATGATAGATAGATAGATAGATGATAGATAGATAGATAGATAGATAGATAGATAGGGAGATAGATAGATAGGGAGATAGATAGATAGTAGATAGATAGATAGATAGATAGGAGATAGATTAGATAGGAGATAGATAGATAGATAGATAGATAGATAGATAGATAGATAGGAGATAGATAGATAGGAGATAGATAGATGATAGATAGATAGGAGATAGATAGATGATAGATAGATAGGAGATAGATAGATGATAGATAGATAGATAGGAGATAGATAGATGATAGATAGATAGATAGATAGGAGATAGATAGATGATAGATAGATAGATAGGAGATAGATAGATGATAGATAGATAGGAGATAGATAGATGATAGATAGATAGGAGATAGATAGATGATAGATAGATAGGAGATAGATAGATGATAGATAGATAGATAGGAGATAGATAGGAGATAGATAGGAGATAGATAGATAGGAGATAGATAGGAGATAGATAGATAGGATATAGATAGATAGGAGATAGATAGGAGATAGATAGATAGATAGGAGATAGATAGATAGGAGATAGATAGATAGGAGATAGGAGATAGATAGGAGATAGATAGATAGGAGATAGATAGATAGGAGATAGATAGATAGATAGATAGATAGGAGATAGATAGATAGATGATAGATAGATAGATAGATGATAGATAGATAGATAGGAGATAGATAGATAGATAGATAGATAGATAGGAGATAGATAGATAGATAGGATATAGATAGATAGGAGATAGATAGATAGATAGGAGATAGATAGATAGATAGGAGATAGATAGGAGATAGATAGGAGATAGATAGATAGATAGATAGATAGATAGGAGATAGATAGATAGATAGATGATAGATAGGAGATGATAAATAGATAGATAGATAGATAGATAGGAGATATATAGATAGATAGATAGATAGATGATAGATAGATAGATAGATAGATAGGAGATAGATAGATAGGAGATAGATAGATAGGAGATAGATAGATAGGAGATAGATAGATAGGAGATAGATAGATAGGAGATAGATAGATAGGAGATAGATAGATAGATAGATAGATAGGAGATAGATAGATAGGAGATAGATAGATAGATAGATAGGAGATTGATTGATAGATAGATAGATAGATAGATAGGAGATAGATAGATAGATAGGAGATAGATAGATAGATAGATAGATAGGAGATAGATAGATAGATAGGAGATAGATAGATAGATAGATAGATAGATAGGAGATAGATAGATAGGAGATAGATAGATAGATAGATAGATGATAGATAGATAGGAGATAGATAGATAGATAGGAGATAGATAGATAGATAGATAGATAGGAGATAGATAGGAGATAGATAGATAGATAGATAGATAGATAGGAGATAGATAGATAGATGATAGATAGGAGATGATAGATAGATAGATAGATAGGAGATAGATAGATGATAGATAGATAGATAGATAGATAGGAGATAGATAGATAGATAGGAGATAGATAGATGATAGATAGATAGATAGGAGATAGATAGATGATAGATAGATAGGAGATAGATAGATGATAGATAGATAGGAGATAGATAGATGATAGATAGATAGATAGATAGGAGATAGATAGATGATAGATAGATAGGAGATAGGTAGATGATAGATAGAAGATAGATAGATAGATAGGAGATAGATAGATAGATAGATAGATAGATAGATAGGAGATAGATAGATAGATAGATAGATAGGAGATAGATAGATAGATAGATAGGAGATAGATAGATAGATAGGAGATAGATAGATAGATAGATAGATAGATAGATAGATAGGAGATAGATAGATGATAGATAGATAGGAGATAGATAGATAGGAGATAGATAGGAGATAGATAGATAGGATATAGATAGATAGGAGATAGATAGGAGATAGATAGATAGGATATAGATAGATAGGAGATAGATAGGAGATAGATAGATAGATAGATAGGAGATAGATAGGAGATAGATAGATAGGAGATAGATAGGAGATAGATAGATAGGAGATAGATAGATAGATAGGAGATAGATAGATAGATAGATAGGAGATAGATAGATAGATAGATAGATAGATAGATAGATAGATGATAGATAGGAGATGATAAATAGATAGATAGATAGATAGATAGATAGGAGATAGATAGATAGATAGATAGATAGGAGATAGATAGATAGATAGGAGATAGATAGATGATAGATAGATAGATGATAGATGATAGATAGATAGATAGATAGGAGATAGATAGATAGGAGATAGAGAGATAGATAGATAGATAGATAGGAGATAGATAGATAGATAGATGATAGATAGATAGATAGATGATAGATAGATAGGAGATAGATAGATAGATAGGAGATAGATAGATAGATAGATAGATAGGAGATAGATAGATAGATAGGAGATAGAGAGATAGATAGATAGATAGATAGATAGGAGATAGATAGATAGATAGATAGGAGATAGATAGATAGATGGATAGATAGGAGATAGATGGATGGATAGATAGATAGATAGCTAGATAGATAGGAGATAGATAGATAGGAGATAGATAGATGATAGATAGATAGGAGATAGATAGATAGATAGATAGATAGATAGATAGATAGATAGGAGATGGATAGATAGATAGATAGGAGATAGATAGATAGATGATAGATAGGAGATGATAGATAGATAGGAGATAGATAGGAGATAGATAGATGATAGATAGATAGATGATAGATAGGAGATAGATAGATAGATAGATAGGAGATAGATAGGAGATAGATAGATAGATAGATAGGAGATAGATAGGAGATAGATAGATAGGAGATAGATAGGAGATAGATAGATAGGAGATAGATAGATAGATAGGAGATAGATAGATAGATAGATAGGAGATAGATAGATAGATAGATAGATGATAGATAGGAGATGATAAATAGATAGATAGATAGATAGATAGATAGATAGATAGATAGATAGGAGATAGATAGATAGATAGATAGGAGATAGATAGATAGGAGATAGATAGATGATAGATAGATAGATGATAGATGATAGATAGATAGATAGATAGGAGATAGATAGATAGGAGATAGAGAGATAGATAGATAGATAGATAGGAGATAGATAGATAGATGATAGATAGATAGATAGATAGGAGATAGATAGATAGATAGGAGATAGATAGATAGATAGATAGATAGGAGATAGATAGATAGATAGATAGGAGATAGAGAGATAGATAGATAGATAGATAGGAGATAGATAGATAGATGGATAGATAGGAGATAGATGGATGGATAGATAGATAGATAGATAGCTAGATAGATAGGAGATAGATAGATAGGAGATAGATAGATGATAGATAGATAGGAGATAGATAGATAGATAGATAGATAGATAGATAGATAGATAGATAGATAGATAGGAGATGGATAGATAGATAGATAGGAGATAGATAGATAGATGATAGATAGGAGATGATAGATAGATAGATAGGAGATAGATAGGAGATAGATAGATGATAGATAGATAGATGATAGATAGGAGATAGATAGATAGATAGGAGATAGATAGGAGATAGATAGATAGATAGATAGGAGATAGATAGATAGATAGATAGATAGATAGATAGATAGATAGGAGATAGATAGATAGGAGATAGATAGATAGGAGATAGATAGATAGATAGATAGATAGGAGATAGATAGATAGATAGCTAGATAGATAGGAGATAGATAGGAGATAGATAGATAGGAGATAGATAGATAGGAGATAGATAGATAGATAGATAGATAGGAGATAGATAGATAGATAGCTAGATAGATAGGAGATAGATAGATAGGAGATAGATAGATAGGATATAGATAGATAGATAGATAGATAGATAGATAGATAGATAGATAGATATGATGAGTTCTCACTCTCCGGTGATTCCCTTGGAGATGGAGTTGACTGATATGAGCTGTACCTGCTCCGAGTACTCAGGGCCCATTTCATACAGAACCTTTTTAAAAGAATGGAAAGTAGCGCCGGCCCTGAAGACATTGTCCTGATAAACCTGAGAGGAGAAGGAGACGGATGTACAGACAGAACATGATTTATTCTGTATATAGCACCACCCTGTACTGCCATATAGTGCCCGGACAATGCCACCTGCAGTACCCATATATCATTCATAGATTCATAGATAGATAGATAGATAGATAGGAGATAGATAGATAGATAGGATATAGATAGATAGGAGATAGATAGATAGATAGATAGATAGATAGATAGATAGATAGGAGATAGATAGATAGATAGATAGGAGATAGATAGGAGATAGATAGGAGATAGATAGATAGGAGATAGATAGATAGATAGATAGATAGATAGATAGATAGGAGATAGATAGATAGATAGATGATAGATAGGAGATGATAAATAGATAGATAGATAGATAGATAGATAGATAGATAGGAGATATATAGATAGATAGATAGATAGATGATAGATAGATAGATAGATAGATAGATAGGAGATAGATAGATAGGAGATAGATAGATGATAGATAGATAGATAGATAGATAGATAGATAGATAGATAGATAGGAGATAGATAGATAGATGATAGATAGATAGGAGATAGATAGATAGATAGATAGATAGATAGATAGATAGGAGATAGATTGATGATAGATAGATAGATAGATGATAGATAGCTAGATAGATAGGAGATAGATAGATAGATAGGATATAGATAGATAGGAGATAGATAGATAGATAGATAGATAGGAGATAGATAGATAGGAGATAGATAGATAGGAGATAGATAGATAGATAGATAGATAGATAGATAGATAGATAGATAGGAGATAGATAGATAGGAGATAGATAGGAGATAGATAGATAGGAGATAGATAGATAGGAGATAGATAGATAGATAGATAGATAGGAGATAGATAGATAGGAGATGATAGATAGATAGATAGGAGATAGATAGATAGATAGATAGGAGATAGATAGATAGGAGATAGATAGATAGGAGATAGATAGATAGGAGATAGATAGATAGGAGATAGATAGATAGATAGATAGATAGATAGGAGATAGATAGATAGATAGATAGGAGATAGATAGATAGATAGGAGATAGATAGATAGATAGATGATAGATAGATAGATAGATAGATAGATAGATAGATAGGAGATAGATAGATAGATAGATAGGAGATTGATTGATAGATAGATAGATAGATAGATAGGAGATAGATAGATAGATAGATAGGAGATAGATAGATAGATAGATAGATAGATAGGAGATAGATAGATAGATAGATAGGAGATAGATAGATAGATAGATAGATAGATAGATAGGAGATAGATAGATAGGAGATAGATAGATAGGAGATAGATAGATAGATGATAGATAGATAGATAGATAGATGATAGATAGATAGATAGGAGATAGATAGATAGATAGGAGATAGATAGATAGATAGATAGATAGATAGATAGATAGGAGATAGATAGATAGATGATAGATAGGAGATGATAGATAGATAGATAGATAGATAGGAGATAGATAGATGATAGATAGATAGATAGATAGATAGATAGATAGGAGATAGATAGATAGATAGATAGATAGGAGATTGATTGATAGATAGATAGATAGATAGATAGGAGATAGATAGATAGATAGATAGGAGATAGATAGATAGATAGATAGATAGATAGGAGATAGATAGATAGATAGATAGGAGATAGATAGATAGATAGATAGATAGATAGGAGATAGATAGATAGGAGATAGATAGATAGATAGGAGATAGATAGATAGATGATAGATAGATAGATAGATAGGAGATAGATAGATAGATAGGAGATAGATAGATAGATAGGAGATGGATAGATAGATAGATAGATAGATAGATAGGAGATAGATAGATAGATGATAGATAGGAGATGATAGATAGATAGATAGATAGATAGATAGATAGATAGATAGGAGATAGATAGATGATAGATAGATAGATAGATAGATAGGAGATAGATAGATAGATAGGAGATAGATAGATGATAGATAGATAGGAGATAGATAGATGATAGATAGATAGGAGATAGATAGATGATAGATAGATAGGAGATAGATAGATGATAGATAGATAGATAGGAGATAGATAGATGATAGATAGATAGATAGGAGATAGGTAGATGATAGATAGATAGGAGATAGATAGATGATAGATAGATAGGAGATAGATAGATAGATAGATAGATAGGAGATAGATAGATAGATGATAGATAGATAGATAGATAGATAGATAGATAGATAGATAGATAGATAGATAGGAGATAGATAGATGATAGATAGGAGATAGATAGATAGATAGATAGATAGATAGGAGATAGATAGATAGATAGATAGATAGATAGATAGATAGGAGATAGATAGATGATAGATAGATAGATAGGAGATAGATAGATAGGAGATAGATAGATAGGAGATAGATAGATAGGATATAGATAGATAGGAGATAGATAGGAGATAGATAGATAGGATATAGATAGATAGGAGATAGATAGGAGATAGATAGATAGATAGATAGATAGGAGATAGATAGGAGATAGATAGATAGATAGATAGGAGATAGATAGGAGATAGATAGATAGGAGATAGATAGATAGATAGGAGATAGATAGATAGATAGATAGATAGATAGGAGATAGATAGATAGATAGATAGATGATAGATAGGAGATGATAGATAGATAGATAGATAGATAGGAGATAGATAGATAGATAGATAGATAGATAGATAGATAGATAGATAGGAGATAGATAGATAGATAGATAGGAGATAGATAGGAGATAGATAGATAGATAGATAGGAGATAGATAGATAGATAGGAGATAGATAGATGATAGATAGATAGATAGATAGATAGATAGATAGATAGATAGGAGATAGATAGATAGGAGGTAGATAGATAGATGGTAGATAGATAGATAGGAGATAGATAGATAGGAGGTAGATAGATAGATAGGAGATAGAGAGATAGATAGAGAGATAGATAGAGAGATAGATAGAGAGATAGATAGGAGATAGATAGATAGATAGATAGATAGGAGATAGATAGATAGGAGATAGATAGATAGATAGATAGATAGATAGGAGATAGATAGATAGATAGGAGATAGATAGGAGATAGATAGATAGATAGGAGATAGAGAGATAGATAGATAGATAGATAGGAGATAGATAGATGGATAGATAGGAGATAGATGGATGGATAGATAGATAGATAGGAGATAGATAGATAGGAGATAGATAGATAGGAGATAGATAGATGATAGATAGATAGGAGATAGATAGATAGATAGATAGATGATAGATAGATAGGAGATAGATAGATAGATAGATAGATAGATAGATAGATAGATAGGAGATAGATTGATGATAGATAGATAGATAGATGATAGATAGCTAGATAGATAGGAGATAGATAGATAGATAGGATATAGATAGATAGGAGATAGATAGATAGATAGATAGATAGATAGATAGGAGATAGATAGATAGGAGATAGATAGATAGGAGATAGATAGATAGGAGATAGATAGATAGATAGGAGATAGATAGATAGGAGATAGATAGGAGATAGATAGATAGGAGATAGATAGATAGGAGATAGATAGATAGATAGATAGATAGGAGATAGATAGATAGGAGATGATAGATAGATAGATAGGAGATAGATAGATAGATAGAGAGATAGGAGATAGATAGATAGGAGATAGATAGATAGGAGATAGATAGATAGGAGATAGATAGATAGGAGATAGATAGATAGGAGATAGATAGATAGATAGATAGATAGGAGATAGATAGATAGATAGATAGGAGATAGATAGATAGATAGGAGATAGATAGATAGATAGATAGATAGATAGATAGGAGATAGATAGATAGATAGATAGGAGATTGATAGATAGATAGATAGATAGATAGGAGATAGATAGATAGATAGATAGGAGATAGATAGATAGATAGATAGATAGATAGGAGATAGATAGATAGATAGATAGGAGATAGATAGATAGATAGATAGATAGATAGATAGGAGATAGATAGATAGGAGATAGATAGATAGATGATAGATAGATAGATAGATAGATAGATAGATAGGAGATAGATAGATAGATAGGAGATAGATAGATAGATAGATAGGAGATGGATAGATAGATAGATAGATAGATAGATAGATAGATAGGAGATAGATAGATAGATGATAGATAGGAGATGATAGATAGATAGATAGATAGATAGATAGATAGATAGGAGATAGATAGATGATAGATAGATAGATAGATAGATAGGAGATAGATAGATAGATAGATAGGAGATTGATAGATAGATAGATAGATAGGAGATAGATAGATAGATAGGAGATAGATAGATAGATAGATAGATAGATAGATAGGAGATAGATAGATAGATAGATAGGAGATAGATAGATAGATAGATAGATAGGAGATAGATAGATAGGAGATAGATAGATAGGAGATAGATAGATAGATAGATAGGAGATAGATAGATAGATAGGAGATAGATAGATAGATAGATAGGAGATGGATAGATAGATAGATAGATAGATAGATAGATAGATAGATAGATAGGAGATAGATAGATAGATGATAGATAGGAGATGATAGATAGATAGATAGGAGATAGATAGATGATAGATAGATAGATAGATAGATAGATAGGAGATAGATAGATAGATAGATAGATAGATAGGAGATAGATAGATGATAGATAGATAGGAGATAGATAGATGATAGATAGATAGGAGATAGATAGATGATAGATAGATAGATAGATAGATAGATAGGAGATAGATAGATGATAGATAGATAGGAGATAGGTAGATGATAGATAGATAGGAGATAGATAGATGATAGATAGGAGATAGATAGATAGATAGATAGATAGGAGATAGATAGATGATAGATAGATAGATAGATAGATAGATAGGAGATAGATAGATAGATAGATAGATAGATAGATAGATAGGAGATAGATAGATAGATAGATAGATAGATAGGAGATAGATAGATAGATAGATAGGAGATAGATAGATAGATAGATAGATAGATAGATAGGAGATAGATAGATGATAGATAGATAGATAGATAGGAGATAGATAGATAGGAGATAGATAGATAGGATATAGATAGATAGGAGATAGATAGGAGATAGATAGATAGGATATAGATAGATAGGAGATAGATAGGAGATAGATAGATAGATAGATAGATAGGAGATAGATAGGAGATAGATAGATAGATAGGAGATAGATAGGAGATAGATAGATAGGAGATAGATAGATAGATAGGAGATAGATAGATAGATAGATAGATAGATAGATAGATAGATAGGAGATAGATAGATAGATAGATGATAGATAGGAGATGATAGATAGATAGATAGATAGATAGATAGATAGATAGATAGATAGGAGATAGATAGATAGATAGATAGGAGATAGATAGATAGATAGATAGATAGATAGATAGATAGGAGATAGATAGATAGATAGATAGGAGATAGATAGATGATAGATAGATGATAGATGATAGATAGATAGATAGATAGATAGATAGATAGATAGATAGATAGATAGATAGATAGGAGATAGATAGATAGGAGGTAGATAGATAGATGGTAGATAGATAGATAGATAGGAGATAGATAGATAGGAGGTAGATAGATAGATAGGAGATAGAGAGATAGATAGAGAGATAGATAGAGAGATAGATAGAGAGATAGATAGATAGATAGGAGATAGATAGATGATAGATAGATAGATAGATGATAGATAGATAGATAGGAGATAGATAGATAGATAGATAGATAGATAGATAGATAGATAGATAGGAGATAGATAGATAGGAGATAGATAGATAGATAGATAGATAGATAGATAGATAGGAGATAGATAGATAGATAGGAGATAGATAGGAGATAGATAGATAGATAGGAGATAGAGAGATAGATAGATAGATAGATAGGAGATAGATAGATAGATGGATAGATAGGAGATAGATGGATGGATAGATAGATAGATAGGAGATAGATAGATAGGAGATAGATAGATAGGAGATAGATAGATGATAGATAGATAGGAGATAGATAGATAGCTAGATAGATAGATAGATAGATAGATAGATAGGAGATAGATAGATAGATAGGAGATGGATAGATAGATAGATAGATAGATAGATAGATAGATAGGAGATAGATAGATAGATAGATAAATAGATAGATAGATAGATGATAGATAGGAGATGATAGATAGATAGATAGATAGATAGATAGATAGATAGATAGGAGATAGATAGATAGGAGATAGATAGATAGATAGATAGATAGATAGATAGATAGGAGATAGATAGGAGATAGATAGATGATAGATAGATAGATGATAGATAGGAGATAGATAGATAGATAGATAGATAGGAGATAGATAGATGATAGATAGATAGATAGATAGATAGCTAGATAGATAGGATATAGATAGATAGGATATAGATAGATAGGAGATAGATAGATAGATAGATAGATAGATAGATAGATAGATAGATAGATAGATATGATGAGTTCTCACTCTCCGGTGATTCCCTTGGAGATGGAGTTGACTGATATGAGCTGTACCTGCTCCGAGTACTCAGGGCCCATTTCATACAGAACCTTTTTAAAAGAATGGAAAGTAGCGCCGGCCCTGAAGACATTGTCCTGATAAACCTGAGAGGAGAAGGAGACGGATGTACAGACAGAACATGATTTATTCTGTATATAGCACCACCCTGTACTGCCATATAGTGCCCGGACAATGCCACCTGCAGTACCCATATATCATTCACATCGGACTATACCTCATCCGCCAGGATCAGCAGCTTCTCCTCGGCCGCCAGGTGGATCAGCTCTGAGATGTTCTCCCGGCTCAGGACGTGTCCTGGGGATAAAAATACTGAAATCTCACCTGACGTAATAACGTAATAGTCATGTACAGTGTTGAACAAAAGTATTGGCCCCCCTGCAGTTCTGTCAGATAATCCTCGCTGTCCCCCAGATAATGATTACACAGCACAGACTCTTATATAGTATATAAGTGACACAGGGTATATACAGTATAAGTATCACCCCCTGCAGTCCTGTCAGATAATCCTCGCTGTCCCCCAGATAATGATTACACAGCACAGACTCTTATATAGTATATAAGTGACACAGGGTATATACAGTATAAGTATCGCCCCCTGCAGTCCTGTCAGATAATCCTCGGTGTCCCCAGATAATGATTACACAGCACAGACTCTTATATAGTATATAAGTGACACAGGGTATATACAGTATAAGTATCGCCCCCTGCAGTCCTGTCAGATAATCCTCGCTGTCCCCCAGATAATGATTACACAGCACAGACTCTTATATAGTATATAAGTGACACAGGGTATATACAGTATAAGTATCGCCCCCTGCAGTCCTGTCAGATAATCCTCACTGTCCCCCAGATAATGATTACACAGCACAGACTCTTATATAGTATATAAGTGACACAGGGTATATACAGTATAAGTATCGCCCCCTGCAGTCCTGTCAGATAATCCTCGCTGTCCCCCAGATAATGATTACACAGCACAAACTCTTATATAGTATATAAGTGACACAGGGTATATACAGTATAAGTATCGCCCCCTGCAGTCCTGTCAGATAATCCTCGCTGTCCCCCAGATAATGATTACACAGCACAAACTCTTATATAGTATATAAGTGACACAGGGTATATACAGTATAAGTCTCGCCCCCTGCAGTCCTGTCAGATAATCCTCACTGTCCCCAGATAATGATTACACAGCACAAACTCTTATATAGTATATAAGTGACACAGGGTATATACAGTATAAGTATCGCCCCCTGCAGTCCTGTCAGATAATCCTCGCTGTCCCCCAGATAATGATTACACAGCACAAACTCTTATATAGTATATAAGTGACACAGGGTATATACAGTATAAGTATCGCCCCCTGCAGTCCTGTCAGATAATCCTCGCTGTCCCCCAGATAATGATTACACAGCACAAACTCTTATATAGTATATAAGTGACACAGGGTATATACAGTATAAGTATCGCCCCCTGCAGTCCTGTCAGATAATCCTCACTGTCCCCAGATAATGATTACACAGCACAAAATCTTATATAGTATATAAGTGACACAGGGTATATACAGTATAAGTATCGCCCCCTGCAGTCCTGTCAGATAATCCTCGCTGTCCCCCAGATAATGATTACACAGCACAAACTCTTATATAGTATATAAGTGACACAGGGTATATACAGTATAAGTATCGCCCCCTGCAGTCCTGTCAGATAATCCTCGCTGTCCCCCAGATAATGATTACACAGCACAAACTCTTATATAGTATATAAGTGACACAGGGTATATACAGTATAAGTATCGCCTCCTGCAGTCCTGTCAGATAATCCTCACTGTCCCCCAGATAATGATTACACAGCACAGACTCTTATATAGTATATAAGTGACACAGGGTATATACAGTATAAGTATCGCCCCCTGCAGTCCTGTCAGATAATCCTCGCTGTCCCCCAGATAATGATTACACAGCACAGACTCTTATATAGTATATAAGTGACACAGGGTATATACAGTATAAGTATCGCCCCCTGCAGTCCTGTCAGATAATCCTCGCTGTCCCCAGATAATGATTACACAGCACAAACTCTTATATAGTATATAAGTGACACAGGGTATATACAGTATAAGTATCGCCCCCTGCAGTCCTGTCAGATAATCCTCGCTGTCCCCCAGATAATGATTACACAGCACAGACTCTTATATAGTATATAAGTGACACAGGGTATATACAGTATAAGTATCGCCCCCTGCAGTCCTGTCAGATAATCCTCGCTGTCCCCCAGATAATGATTACACAGCACAGACTGTTATATAGTATATAAGTGACACAGGGTATATACAGTATAAGTATCGCCCCCTGCAGTCCTGTCAGATAATCCTCGCTGTCCCCCAGATAATGATTACACAGCACAAACTCTTATATAGTATATAAGTGACACAGGGTATATACAGTATAAGTATCGCCCCCCGCAGTCCTGTCAGATAATCCTCGCTGTCCCCCAGATAATGATTACACAGCACAAACTCTTATATAGTATATAAGTGACACAGGGTATATACAGTATAAGTATCGCCCCCTGCAGTCCTGTCAGATAATCCTCGGTGTCCCCCAGATAATGATTACACAGCACAGACTCTTATATAGTATATAAGTGACACAGGGTATATACAGTATAAGTATCGCCCCCTGCAGTCCTGTCAGATAATCCTCGGTGTCTCCCAGATAATGATTACACAGCACAATCTCTTATATAGTATATAAGTGACACAGGGTATATACAGTATAAGTATCGCCCCCTGCAGTCCTGTCAGATAATCCTCACTGTCCCCAGATAATGATTACACAGCACAGACTCTTATATAGTATATAAGTGACACAGGGTATATACAGTATAAGTATCGCCCCCTGCAGTCCTGTCAGATAATCCTCGCTGTCCCCAGATAATGATTACACAGCACAGACTCTTATATAGTATATAAGTGACACAGGGTATATACAGTATAAGTATCACCCCCTGCAGTCCTGTCAGATAATCCTCGCTGTCCCCAGATAATGATTACACAGCACAGACTCTTATATAGTATATAAGTGACACAGGGTATATACAGTATAAGTATCGCCCCCCCCCCCCTGCAGTCCTGTCAGATAATCCTCGGTGTCTCCCAGATAATGATTACACAGCACAAACTCTTATATAGTATATAAGTGACACAGGGTATATACAGTATAAGTATCGCCCCCTGCAGTCCTGTCAGATAATCCTCGGTGTCCCCCAGATAATGATTACACAGCACAGACTCTTATATAGTATATAAGTGACACAGGGTATATACAGTATAAGTATCGCCCCCTGCAGTCCTGTCAGATAATCCTCGGTGTCTCCCAGATAATGATTACACAGCACAATCTCTTATATAGTATATAAGTGACACAGGGTATATACAGTATAAGTATCGCCCCCTGCAGTCCTGTCAGATAATCCTCACTGTCCCCAGATAATGATTACACAGCACAGACTCTTATATAGTATATAAGTGACACAGGGTATATACAGTATAAGTATCGCCCCCAGCAGTCCTGTCAGATAATCCTCGCTGTCCCCCAGATAATGATTACACAGCACAAACTCTTATATAGTATATAAGTGACACAGGGTATATACAGTATAAGTATCGCCCCCTGCAGTCCTGTCAGATAATCCTCGGTGTCCCCCAGATAATGATTACACAGCACAGACTCTTATATAGTATATAAGTGACACAGGGTATATACAGTATAAGTATCGCCCCCTGCAGTCCTGTCAGATAATCCTCGGTGTCTCCCAGATAATGATTACACAGCACAATCTCTTATATAGTATATAAGTGACACAGGGTATATACAGTATAAGTATCGCCCCCTGCAGTCCTGTCAGATAATCCTCACTGTCCCCAGATAATGATTACACAGCACAGACTCTTATATAGTATATAAGTGACACAGGGTATATACAGTATAAGTATCGCCCCCTGCAGTCCTGTCAGATAATCCTCGCTGTCCCCAGATAATGATTACACAGCACAGACTCTTATATAGTATATAAGTGACACAGGGTATATACAGTATAAGTATCACCCCCTGCAGTCCTGTCAGATAATCCTCGCTGTCCCCAGATAATGATTACACAGCACAGACTCTTATATAGTATATAAGTGACACAGGGTATATACAGTATAAGTATCGCCCCCCCCCCCCCTGCAGTCCTGTCAGATAATCCTCGGTGTCTCCCAGATAATGATTACACAGCACAAACTCTTATATAGTATATAAGTGACACAGGGTATATACAGTATAAGTATCGCCCCCTGCAGTCCTGTCAGATAATCCTCTCTGTCCCCAGATAATGATTACACAGCACAGACTCTTATATAGTATATAAGTGACACAGGGTATATACAGTATAAGTATCGCCCCCTGCAGTCCTGTCAGATAATCCTCGGTGCCCCCCAGATAATGATTACACAGCACAAACTCTTTGGTAATATCTTCATTTATTTTGCTTGCAATGAAAAAACACAAAAGAGAATGAAATAAAAGTCACATCATTGATCATTTTACACAAAACTACAGAACTGGTGCGGACAGAAGTATTGGCGCCCTCAGCCTAATACTTGGTAGCACAACCTTTAGACACAATAACTGCGCACAACCGCTTCCGCTAACCAGCAATGAGTTTCTTACAAGGCTCTGCTGGAATCTTAGACCCTTCTTCTTTGGCAAACTGCTCGCGGTCCCCCCTGAGATGTGAAGGGGGCCTTCTCCAAACTGCCACCAAGAGATCTCTCCCTCTCCCCCACAGGCGTTCTATGGGATTCAGGGCTGGACTCATTGCTGCCACTTTACAAGTCTCCAGGGCTTTCTCTCACCACCATTTTCTAGTGCTGACCTGAAGTGTGTTTTGGGTCCTTGTCCTGCTGGAAGAGCCCTGACCTCTGAGGGAGACCCCCCTTTCTCACACTGGGCCCTACATGATGCTGCACAATGTGTTGGTCGTCTTCAGACTTCATAATGCCATGCACACGGTCAAGCAGTCCAGTGCCAGAGGCAGCAAAGCAACCCCAAAACATCAGGGACCTCCGCCATGTCTGACTGTAGGGGGTGTCTTCTTCTCTTTGAAGACCTCTTTTTTTCCTGTAAACTCTACATACCTCCCAACCGTCCCGATTTCCGCGGGACAGTCACGATTTGGGTGACATGTCCCGCGGTCCCGGTTGAAGGGAGGTATGTCCCGATTTCAACTCAGATCTGCGTCCAGAGGACGCAGATCTGAGTTGAACACATATGCGGCTGAAGCAAGGAGCTGACACAGGTCAGCTCCTCGCTTCGCCGCTGCGTGTCTCTTTCGCTGACACATATGCGGCTGCCGCTGGTTCCTGGATTGTAGAGGAGCCGGCGGCGAAGCGAAGAGCTGACACAGGTCAGCTCCTCGCTTCAGCCGCATATGTGTCAGCGAGAGAGACACGCAGCGGCGAAGCAAGGAGCTGACACAGCCTTCCTTCAGCCGCATGTGTCAGCAAGAGAGGCGCGCAGAGAGCGGCGAGGGAGCGGAGGACAAGGTAAGTGTAATGTGGAGGTGGAACGTAAAACTGGGGGCAGATGAAGGAGAAGACGGCATGACACTGGGGGCAGAGATGTGGGGACATGAATCTGGGGGCAAAGATGGAGGGGACATGAATCTGGGGGCAGAGATGGAGGGACATGAATCTGGGGGCAGAGATGGAGGGGACATGAATCTGGGGGCAAAGATGGAGGGGACATGAATCTGGGAGCAGATATGGGGGACATGAATCTGGGGGCAGAGATGGAGGGACATGAATCTGGGGGCAAAGATGGGGGGACATGAATCTGAGGGCAGAGATGGGGGACATGAATCTGGGGGCAGAGATGGGGGACATGAATCTGGGGGCAGAGATGGAGGGACATGAATCTGGGGGCTCCTGGCTTCGCCGCTGCCTCCGGCTCCTGGATTGTAGAGGAGCCGGCGGCGAAGCGAAGAGCTGACACAGGTCAGCTCCTCGCTTCAGCCGCATGTGTCAGCAAGAGAGGCGCGCAGAGAGCGGCGAGGGAGCGGAGGACAAGGTAAGTGTAATGTGGAGGTGGAACGTAAAACTGGGGGCAGATGAAGGAGAAGACAGCATGACACTGGGGGCAGAGATGTGGGGACATGAATCTGGGGGCAGAGATGGAGAGGACATCAATCTGGGGGCAGAGATGTAGGGGACATGAAACTGGGGGCAGATGAAGGGTATATATGAAACTAGGGGAGAGATAGAGGGGGGACATATAATTTACGGGTGACTGTAGGAAGATTATACTGTGTGCGGGCACATGAAAAATTAACGAGTGGGCGGAGTCAAAACAAAAGTGGGCGGGGGCAAATTTTTCACATTTTGTCCCTCTTTCAGTTCTTCAAAAGTTGGGAGGTTTGACTCTATGTTGAGGCCTTCTCCTACTTTTGTCTCCTCTGACCAGAGAACATTCTTCCAGAACGGTTTTGGCTTTCTCAGGTAAGTTTTGGCAAACTCCAGCCTGGCTTCTGTCTGTGGGTAAGAAGTGGGGTCTTCCTGGGTCTCCTACCATACAGTCCCTTCTCATTCAGACGCTGACGCTGGATAGTACGGGGTGACACTGTTGTCCCCTCGGACTGCAGGGCAGCTTGGACTTGTTTGGATGTTAGTAGAGGTTCTTTATCCACCATCCGCACAATCTTGCGGTGAAATCTCTCGTCAATGTTTCTTCTCCGTCCACATCTCGGGAGGTTAGCCACAGGGCCATGGGCTTTACACTTCTTACTGACACTGCGCACGGTAGACACAGGAACATTCAGGGCTTTGGAGATGGACTTGTAGCCTTGAGATTGCTCAGGCTTCCTCACAATTTTGCTTCTCAAGTCCTCAGACAGTTCTTTGGTCTTCTTTCTTTTCTCCATGCTCAATGTGGTCACACAAGGACACAGGACAGAGGTGGAGTCAACTTTAATCCATTTCAACTGGCTGCAAGTGTGATTTAGTTATTGCCACCACCTGTTAGGTGCCTCAGGTAAGTAACAGGTGCTGGTAATTACACTAATTACAGAAGCATCACATGATTTTTCAAACAGTGCCTATACTTTTGTCCACCCCCTTTTTATGTTTGCTGTGGAATTAGATCCAATTTGGCTTTTTGACAATTCTTTTTGTGGTTTTCCATTGAAGACAATGTTGCCTCTTGCTTTCTGGTTTCTCTTGCTGTTAATTACTTGTATGTTGATCCTTGACCTCTGGCTTCCCTACTGACTATTCTTGTGGACTCTGATTTGGCACTGCATCGCTCTACTGTTACTGACCCCTGACTA
This sequence comes from Leptodactylus fuscus, assembly GCF_031893055.1. Lineage (NCBI taxonomy): Eukaryota > Metazoa > Chordata > Amphibia > Anura > Leptodactylidae > Leptodactylus > Leptodactylus fuscus. The sequence goes on along the minus strand of NC_134268.1, from coordinate 1,396,566 downwards.
GCTGACCTCCCTTTGTTGTTGTTCGTCTTGTCTGCGTTTTGTGTTTCACGTATTCAGGGAGGGATTGTCCTCGTGGTTGCCGCCTATTACCTAGGATAGGGTCTGGCAATAGGAAGGGAAAGCTTAGGGCTCACTGTCCCTTGTGCCCCTCCCACCAGGGTTCACCAGCAGCTTCTGGGGGAATTATCATCTGGCTATTCCCTAACAATCATACTGTATGATACTAAAAACAGTTGTGAATATTTCCCTGCAAGAGACCATAAAGGGCACCAGTAACTGTGTAACGTGTTACTATGGGCACCAGTATATATGTCACGTGTTACTATGGGCACTAGTATCTATGTCAGTGTTACTATGGGCACTAGTATCTATGTCACGTGTTACTATGGGCACTAGTATCTATGTCAGTGTTACTATGGGCACTAGTATCTATGTCAGTGTTACTATGGGCACTAGTATCTATGTCACGTGTTACTATGGGCACCAGTATATATGTCACGTGTTACTATGGGCACTAGTATCTATGTCAGTGTTACTATGGGCACTAGTATCTATGTCAGTGTTACTATGGGCACTAGTATCTATGTCAGTGTTACTATGGGCACTAGTATCTATGTCAGTGTTACTATGGGCACTAGTATCTATGTCAGTGTTACTATGGGCACTAGTATCTATGTCAGTGTTACTATGGGCACTAGTATCTATATCAGTGTTACTATGGGCACTAGTATCTATGTCAGTGTTACTATGGGCACTAGTATCTATGTCACGTGTTACTATGGGCACTAGTATCTATGTCACGTGTTACTATGGGCACTAGTATCTATGTCAGTGTTACTATGGGCACTAGTATCTATGGCACGTGTTACTATGGGCACTAGTATCTATGTCACGTGTTACTATGGGCACTAGTATCTATGTCAGTGTTACTATGGGCACTAGTATCTATGTCACGTGTTACTATGGGCACTAGTATCTATGGCACGTGTTACTATGGGCACTAGTATCTATGTCACGTGTTACTATGGGCACTAGTATCTATGTCAGTGTTACTATGGGCACTAGTATCTATGTCACGTGTTACTATGGGCACTAGTATCTATGGCACGTGTTACTATGGGCACTAGTATCTATGTCACGTGTTACTATGGGCACTAGTATCTATGTCAGTGTTACTATGGGCACTAGTATCTATATCAGTGTTACTATGGGCACTAGTATCTATGTCACGTGTTACTATGGGCACTAGTATCTATGTCACGTGTTACTATGGGCACTAGTATCTATGTCAGTGTTACTATGGGCACTAGTATCTATGTCACGTGTTACTATGGGCACTAGTATCTATGTCACGTGTTACTATGGGCACTAGTATCTATGTCAGTGTTACTATGGGCACTAGTATCTATGGCACGTGTTACTATGGGCACTAGTATCTATGTCAGTGTTACTATGGGCACTAGTATCTATGGCACGTGTTACTATGGGCACTAGTATCTATGTCACGTGTTACTATGGGCACTAGTATCTATGTCAGTGTTACTATGGGCACTAGTATCTATGGCACGTGTTACTATGGGCACTAGTATCTATGTCACGTGTTACTATGGGCACTAGTATCTATGTCACGTGTTACTATGGGCACTAGTATCTATGTCAGTGTTACTATGGGCACTAGTATCTATGTCACGTGTTACTATGGGCACTAGTATCTATGTCAGTGTTACTATGGGCACTAGTATCTATGTCACGTGTTACTATGGGCACTAGTATCTATGGCACGTGTTACTATGGGCACTAGTATCCATGTCAGTGTTACTATGGGCACTAGTATCTATGTCAGTGTTACTATGGGCACTAGTATCTATGTCACGTGTTACTATGGGCACTAGTATCTATGTCAGTGTTACTATGGGCACTAGTATCTATGTCAGTGTTACTATGGGCACTAGTATCTATGTCAGTGTTACTATGGGCACTAGTATCTATGTCAGTGTTACTATGGGCACTAGTATCTATGTCAGTGTTACTATGGGCACTAGTATCTATGTCAGTGTTACTATGGGCACTAGTATCTATGTCACGTGTTACTATGGGCACTAGTATCTATGTCAGTGTTACTATGGGCACTAGTATCTATGTCAGTGTTACTATGGGCACTAGTATCTATGTCAGTGTTACTATGGGCACTAGTATCTACGGCACGGGTTACTATGGGCACTAGTATCTATGTCAGTGTTACTATGGGCACTAGTATCTATGGCAGTGTTACTATGGGCACTAGTATCTATGTCACGTGTTACTATGGGCACTAGTATCTATGTCACGTGTTACTATGGGCACTAGTATTTATGTCAGTGTTACTATGGGCACCAGTATATATGTCACGTGTTACTATGGGCACTAGTATCTATGTCACGTGTTACTATGGGCACTAGTATCTATGTCAGTGTTACTATGGGCACTAGTATCTATGTCACGTGTTACTATGGGCACTAGTATCTATGTCACGTGTTACTATGGGCACTAGTATCTATGTCAGTGTTACTATGGGCACTAGTATCTATGTCAGTGTTACTATGGGCACTAGTATCTATGGCACGTGTTACTATGGGCAGTAGTATTTATGTCAGTGTTACTATGGGCACCAGTATATATGTCACGTGTTACTATGGGCACTAGTATCTATGTCACGTGTTACTATGGGCACTAGTATCTATGTCAGTGTTACTATGGGCACTAGTATCTATGGCAGTGTTACTATGGGCAGTAGTATTTATGTCAGTGTTACTATGGGCACTAGTATCTATGTCAGTGTTACTATGGGCAGTAGTATTTATGTCAGTGTTACTATGGGCACCAGTATATATGTCACGTGTTACTATGGGCACTAGTATCTATGTCACGTGTTACTATGGGCACTAGTATCTATGTCAGTGTTACTATGGGCACTAGTATCTATGTCAGTGTTACTATGGGCACTAGTATCTATGTCAGTGTTACTATGGGCACTAGTATCTATGTCACGTGTTACTATGGGCACTAGTATCTATGTCAGTGTTACTATGGGCACTAGTATCTATGTCACGTGTTACTATGGGCACTAGTATCTATGTCAGTGTTACTATGGGCACTAGTATCTATGTCACGTGTTACTATGGGCACTAGTATCTATGGCACGTGTTACTATGGGCAATAGTATCTATGTCAGTGTTACTATGGGCACTAGTATCTATGTCAGTGTTACTATGGGCACTAGTATCTATGTCAGTGTTACTATGGGCACTAGTATCTATGTCACGTGTTACTATGGGCACTAGTATCTATGTCACGTGTTACTATGGGCACTAGTATCTATGTCAGTGTTACTATGGGCACTAGTATCTATGTCAGTGTTACTATGGGCACTAGTATCTATGTCAGTGTTACTATGGGCACTAGTATCTATGTCAGTGTTACTATGGGCACTAGTATCTATGTCACGTGTTACTATGGGCACTAGTATCTATGTCAGTGTTACTATGGGCACTAGTATCTATGTCACGTGTTACTATGGGCACTAGTATCTATGTCAGTGTTACTATGGGCACTAGTATCTATGTCACGTGTTACTATGGGCACTAGTATCTATGGCACGTGTTACTATGGGCAATAGTATCTATGTCAGTGTTACTATGGGCACTAGTATCTATGTCACGTGTTACTATGGGCACTAGTATCTATGTCAGTGTTACTATGGGCACTAGTATCTATGTCACGTGTTACTATGGGCACTAGTATCTATGTCAGTGTTACTATGGGCACTAGTATCTATGTCACGTGTTACTATGGGCACTAGTATCTATGTCAGTGTTACTATGGGCACTAGTATCTATGTCACGTGTTACTATGGGCACTAGTATCTATGGCACGTGTTACTATGGGCAATAGTATCTATGTCAGTGTTACTATGGGCACTAGTATCTATGTCAGTGTTACTATGGGCACTAGTATCTATGTCAGTGTTACTATGGGCACTAGTATCTATGTCACGTGTTACTATGGGCACTAGTATCTATGTCACGTGTTACTATGGGCACTAGTATCTATGTCAGTGTTACTATGGGCACTAGTATCTATGTCACGTGTTACTATGGGCACTAGTATCTATGTCAGTGTTACTATGGGCACTAGTATCTATGTCAGTGTTACTATGGGCACTAGTATCTATGTCAGTGTTACTATGGGCACTAGTATCTATGTCAGTGTTACTATGGGCACTAGTATCTATGTCAGTGTTACTATGGGCACTAGTATCTATGTCAGTGTTACTATGGGCACTAGTATCTATGTCACGTGTTACTATGGGCACTAGTATCTATGTCAGTGTTACTATGGGCACTAGTATCTATGTCACGTGTTACTATGGGCACTAGTATCTATGTCAGTGTTACTATGGGCACTAGTATCTATGTCAGTGTTACTATGGGCACTAGTATCTATGTCACGTGTTACTATGGGCACTAGTATCTATGTCAGTGTTACTATGGGCACTAGTATCTATGTCAGTGTTACTATGGGCACTAGTATCTATGGCACGTGTTACTATGGGCACTAGTATCTATGTCAGTGTTACTATGGGCACTAGTATCTATGTCAGTGTTACTATGGGCACTAGTATCTATGGCACGTGTTACTATGGGCACTAGTATCTATGTCAGTGTTACTATGGGCACTAGTATCTATGTCAGTGTTACTATGGGCACTAGTATCTATGGCACGTGTTACTATGGGCACTAGTATCTATGTCACGTGTTACTATGGGCACTAGTATCTATGGCACGTGTTACTATGGGCACTAGTATCTATGTCAGTGTTACTATGGGCACTAGTATCTATGTCAGTGTTACTATGGGCACTAGTATCTATGTCAGTGTTACTATGGGCACCAGTATATATGTCACGTGTTACTATGGGCACTAGTATCTATGTCAGTGTTACTATGGGCACTAGTATCTATGTCACGTGTTACTATGGGCACTAGTATCTATGTCAGTGTTACTATGGGCACCAGTATATATGTCACGTGTTACTATAGGCACTAGTATCTATGTCACGTGTTACTATGGGCACTAGTATCTATGTCACGTGTTACTATGGGCACTAGTATCTATGTCACGTGTTACTATGGGCACTAGTATCTATGTCACGTGTTACTATGGGCACTAGTATCTATGGCACGTGTTACTATGGGCACTAGTATCTATGTCACGTGTTACTATGGGCACTAGTATCTATGTCAGTGTTACTATGGGCACTAGTATCTATGGCACGTGTTACTATGGGCACTAGTATCTATGTCACGTGTTACTATGGGCACTAGTATCTATGTCAGTGTTACTATGGGCACTAGTATCTATGGCACGTGTTACTATGGGCACTAGTATCTATGTCAGTGTTACTATGGGCACTAGTATCTATGTCAGTGTTACTATGGGCACTAGTATCTATGTCAGTGTTACTATGGGCACTAGTATCTGTCAGTGTTACTATGGGCACTAGTATCTATGTCAGTGTTACTATGGGCACTAGTATCTATGTCAGTGTTACTATGGGCACTAGTATCTATGTCAGTGTTACTATGGGCACTAGTATCTATGTCACGTGTTACTATGGGCACTAGTATCTATGTCAGTGTTACTATGGGCACTAGTATCTATGTCAGTGTTACTATGGGCACTAGTATCTATGTCACGTGTTACTATGGGCACTAGTATCTATGTCAGTGTTACTATGGGCACTAGTATCTATGTCAGTGTTACTATGGGCACTAGTATCTATGTCAGTGTTACTATGGGCACTAGTATCTGTCAGTGTTACTATGGGCACTAGTATCTATGTCAGTGTTACTATGGGCACTAGTATCTATGTCAGTGTTACTATGGGCACTAGTATCTATGTCAGTGTTACTATGGGCACTAGTATCTATGTCACGTGTTACTATGGGCACTAGTATCTATGTCAGTGTTACTATGGGCACTAGTATCTATGTCAGTGTTACTATGGGCACTAGTATCTATTTCACGTGTTACTATGGGCACTAGTATCTATGTCAGTGTTACTATGGGCACTAGTATCTATGTCAGTGTTACTATGGGCACTAGTATCTATGTCAGTGTTACTATGGGCACTAGTATCTATGTCACGTGTTACTATGGGCACTAGTATCTATGGCACGTGTTACTATGGGCACTAGTATCTATGTCAGTGTTACTATGGGCACTAGTATCTATGTCACTGTTACTATGGGCACTAGTATCTATGTCACGTGTTACTATGGGCACTAGTATCTATGTCACGTGTTACTATGGGCACTAGTATCTATGGCACGTGTTACTATGGGCACTACTATCTATGTCAGTGTTACTATGGGCACTAGTATCTATGTCACGTGTTACTATGGGCACTAGTATCTATGTCACTGTTACTATGGGCACTAGTATCTATGTCACGTGTTACTATGGGCACTAGTATCTATGGCACGTGTTACTATGGGCACTACTATCTATGTCAGTGTTACTATGGGCACTAGTATCTATGGCACGTGTTACTATGGGCACTAGTATCTATGTCAGTGTTACTATGGGCACTAGTATCTGTGTCACGTGTTACTATGGGCACTAGTATCTATGTCACGTGTTACTATGGGCACTAGTATCTATGTCAGTGTTACTATGGGCACTAGTATCTATGTCAGTGTTACTATGGGCACTAGTATCTATGTCAGTGTTACTATGGGCACTAGTATCTATGTCACGTGTTACTATGGGCACTAATATCCGTGTCACGTGTTACTATGGGCACTAGTATCTATGTCACGTGTTACTATGGGCACTAGTATCTATGTCAGTGTTACTATGGGCACTAGTATCTATGTCAGTGTTACTATGGGCACTAGTATCTATGTCACGTGTTACTATGGGCACTAGTATCCATGTCAGTGTTACTATGGGCACTAGTATCTATGTCAGTGTTACTATGCGCACTAGTATCTATGTCAGTGTTACTATGGGCACTAGTATCTATGTCAGTGTTACTATGGGCACTAGTATCTATGTCAGTGTTACTATGGGCACTAGTATCTATGGCACGTGTTACTATGGGCACTAGTATCTATGACACGTGTTACTATGGGCACTAGTATCTATGTCAGTGTTACTATGGGCACTAGTATCTATGGCACGTGTTTCTATGGGCACTAGTATCTATGTCAGTGTTACTATGGGCACTAGTATCTATGTCACGTGTTACTATGGGCACTAGTATCTATGTCAGTGTTACTATGGGCACTAGTATCTATGTCAGTGTTACTATGGGCACTAGTATCTATGGCACGTGTTACTATGGGCACTAGTATCTATGTCACGTGTTACTATGGGCACTAGTATCTATGTCACGTGTTACTATGGGCACTAGTATCTATGTCAGTGTTACTATGGGCACTAGTATCTATGTCAGTGTTACTATGGGCACTAGTATCTATGTCAGTGTTACTATGGGCACTAGTATCTATGTCAGTGTTACTATGGGCACTAGTATCTGTCAGTGTTACTATGGGCACTAGTATCTATGTCAGTGTTACTATGGGCACTAGTATCTATGTCAGTGTTACTATGGGCACTAGTATCTATGTCAGTGTTACTATGGGCACTAGTATCTATGTCACGTGTTACTATGGGCACTAGTATCTATGTCAGTGTTACTATGGGCACTAGTATCTATGTCAGTGTTACTATGGGCACTAGTATCTATGTCACGTGTTACTATGGGCACTAGTATCTATGTCAGTGTTACTATGGGCACTAGTATCTATGTCACGTGTTACTATGGGCACTAGTATCTATGTCAGTGTTACTATGGGCACTAGTATCTATTTCACGTGTTACTATGGGCACTAGTATCTATGTCAGTGTTACTATGGGCACTAGTATCTATGTCAGTGTTACTATGGGCACTAGTATCTATGTCAGTGTTACTATGGGCACTAGTATCTATGTCAGTGTTACTATGGGCACTAGTATCTATGTCACGTGTTACTATGGGCACTAGTATCTATGGCACGTGTTACTATGGGCACTAGTATCTATGTCAGTGTTACTATGGGCACTAGTATCTATGTCACTGTTACTATGGGCACTAGTATCTATGTCACGTGTTACTATGGGCACTAGTATCTATGTCACGTGTTACTATGGGCACTAGTATCTATGGCACGTGTTACTATGGGCACTACTATCTATGTCAGTGTTACTATGGGCACTAGTATCTATGTCACGTGTTACTATGGGCACTAGTATCTATGTCACTGTTACTATGGGCACTAGTATCTATGTCACGTGTTACTATGGGCACTAGTATCTATGGCACGTGTTACTATGGGCACTACTATCTATGTCAGTGTTACTATGGGCACTAGTATCTATGGCACGTGTTACTATGGGCACTAGTATCTATGTCAGTGTTACTATGGGCACTAGTATCTGTGTCACGTGTTACTATGGGCACTAGTATCTATGTCACGTGTTACTATGGGCACTAGTATCTATGTCAGTGTTACTATGGGCACTAGTATCTATGTCAGTGTTACTATGGGCACTAGTATCTATGTCAGTGTTACTATGGGCACTAGTATCTATGTCACGTGTTACTATGGGCACTAATATCCGTGTCACGTGTTACTATGGGCACTAGTATCTATGTCACGTGTTACTATGGGCACTAGTATCTATGTCAGTGTTACTATGGGCACTAGTATCTATGTCAGTGTTACTATGGGCACTAGTATCTATGTCACGTGTTACTATGGGCACTAGTATCCATGTCAGTGTTACTATGGGCACTAGTATCTATGTCAGTGTTACTATGCGCACTAGTATCTATGTCAGTGTTACTATGGGCACTAGTATCTATGTCAGTGTTACTATGGGCACTAGTATCTATGTCAGTGTTACTATGGGCACTAGTATCTATGGCACGTGTTACTATGGGCACTGTATCTATGTCACGTGTTACTATGGGCACTAGTATCTATGTCAGTGTTACTATGGGCACTAGTATCTATGTCACGTGTTACTATGGGCACTAGTATCTATGTCAGTGTTACTATGGGCACTAGTATCTATGTCACGTGTTACTATGGGCACTAGTATCTATGTCAGTGTTACTATGGGCACTAGTATCTATGTCAGTGTTACTATGGGCACTAGTATCTATGTCACGTGTTACTATGGGCACTAGTATCTATGTCACGTGTTACTATGGGCACTAGTATCTATGTCACGTGTTACTATGGGCACTAGTATCTATGTCAGTGTTACTATGGGCACTAGTATCTATGTCAGTGTTACTATGGGCACTAGTATCTATGTCAGTGTTACTATGGGCACTAGTATCTATGTCAGTGTTACTATGGGCACTAGTATCTATGTCACGTGTTACTATGGGCACTAGTATCTATGTCAGTGTTACTATGGGCACTAGTATCTATGTCAGTGTTACTATGGGCACTAGTATCTATGTCACGTGTTACTATGGGCACTAGTATCTATGTCAGTGTTACTATGGGCACTAGTATCTATGTCACGTGTTACTATGGGCACTAGTATCTATGTCACGTGTTACTATGGGCACTAGTATCTATGTCACGTGTTACTATGGGCACTAGTATCTATGTCAGTGTTACTATGGGCACTAGTATCTATGTCACGTGTTACTATGGGCACTAGTATCTATGTCAGTGTTACTATGGGCACTAGTATCTATGTCACGTGTTACTATGGGCACTAGTATCTATGTCAGTGTTACTATGGGCACTAGTATCTATGTCAGTGTTACTATGGGCACTAGTATCTATGTCAGTGTTACTATGGGCACTAGTATCTATGTCAGTGTTACTATGGGCACTAGTATCTATGTCACGTGTTACTATGGGCACTAGTATCTATGTCAGTGTTACTATGGGCACTAGTATCTATGTCACGTGTTACTATGGGCACTAGTATCTATGTCAGTGTTACTATGGGCACTAGTATCTATGTCACGTGTTACTATGGGCACTAGTATCTATGTCAGTGTTACTATGGGCACTAGTATCTATGTCAGTGTTACTATGGGCACTAGTATCTATGTCAGTGTTACTATGGGCACTAGTATCTATGTCAGTGTTACTATGGGCACTAGTATCTATGTCAGTGTTACTATGGGCACTAGTATCTATGTCACGTGTTACTATGGGCACTAGTATCTATGTCACGTGTTACTATGGGCACTAGTATCTATGTCAGTGTTACTATTCTATGTCAGTGTTACTATGGGCACTAGTATCTATGTCAGTGTTACTATGGGCACTAGTATCTATGTCACGTGTTACTATGGGCACTAGTATCTATGTCACGTGTTACTATGGGCACTAGTATCTATGTCACGTGTTACTATGGGCACTAGTATCTATGTCACGTGTTACTATGGGCACTAGTATCTATGTCACGTGTTACTATGGGCACTAGTATCTATGTCAGTGTTACTATGGGCACTAGTATCTATGTCACGTGTTACTATGGGCACTAGTATCTATGTCACGTGTTACTATGGGCACTAGTATCTATGTCACGTGTTACTATGGGCACTAGTATCTATGTCACGTGTTACTATGGGCACTAGTATCTATGTCACGTGTTACTATGGGCACTAGTATCTATGTCAGTGTTACTATGGGCACTAGTATCTATGTCACGTGTTACTATGGGCACTAGTATCTATGTCACGTGTTACTATGGGCACTAGTATCTATGTCACGTGTTACTATGGGCACTAGTATCTATGTCAGTGTTACTATGGGCACTAGTATCTATGTCACGTGTTACTATGGGCACTAGTATCTATGTCACGTGTTACTATGGGCACTAGTATCTATGTCACGTGTTACTATGGGCACTAGTATCTATGTCACGTGTTACTATGGGCACTAGTATCTATGTCAGTGTTACTATGGGCACTAGTATCTATGTCACGTGTTACTATGGGCACTAGTATCTATGTCACGTGTTACTATGGGCACTAGTATCTATGTCACGTGTTACTATGGGCACTAGTATCTATGTCAGTGTTACTATGGGCACTAGTATCTATGTCACGTGTTACTATGGGCACTAGTATCTATGTCACGTGTTACTATGGGCACTAGTATCTATGTCACGTGTTACTATGGGCACTAGTATCTATGTCAGTGTTACTATGGGCACTAGTATCTATGTCACGTGTTACTATGGGCACTAGTATCTATGTCACGTGTTACTATGGGCACTAGTATCTATGTCAGTGTTACTATGGGCACTAGTATCTATGTCACGTGTTACTATGGGCACTAGTATCTATGTCACGTGTTACTATGGGCACTAGTATCTATGTCACGTGTTACTATGGGCACTAGTATCTATGTCACGTGTTACTATGGGCACTAGTATCTATGTCAGTGTTACTATGGGCACTAGTATCTATGTCAGTGTTACTATGGGCACTAGTATCTATGTCACGTGTTACTATGGGCACTAGTATCTATGTCACGTGTTACTATGGGCACTAGTATCTATGTCAGTGTTACTATGGGCACTAGTATCTATGTCACGTGTTACTATGGGCACTAGTATCTATGTCACGTGTTACTATGGGCACTAGTATCTATGTCACGTGTTACTATGGGCACTAGTATCTATGTCACGTGTTACTATGGGCACTAGTATCTATGTCACGTGTTACTATGGGCACTAGTATCTATGTCAGTGTTACTATGGGCACTAGTATCTATGTCACGTGTTACTATGGGCACTAGTATCTATGTCACGTGTTACTATGGGCACTAGTATCTATGTCACGTGTTACTATGGGCACTAGTATCTATGTCAGTGTTACTATGGGCACTAGTATCTATGTCACGTGTTACTATGGGCACTAGTATCTATGTCACGTGTTACTATGGGCACTAGTATCTATGTCACGTGTTACTATGGGCACTAGTATCTATGTCACGTGTTACTATGGGCACTAGTATCTATGTCAGTGTTACTATGGGCACTAGTATCTATGTCAGTGTTACTATGGGCACTAGTATCTATGTCACGTGTTACTATGGGCACTAGTATCTATGTCACGTGTTACTATGGGCACTAGTATCTATGTCAGTGTTACTATGGGCACTAGTATCTATGTCACGTGTTACTATGGGCACTAGTATCTATGTCACGTGTTACTATGGGCACTAGTATCTATGTCACGTGTTACTATGGGCACTAGTATCTATGTCACGTGTTACTATGGGCACTAGTATCTATGTCACGTGTTACTATGGGCACTAGTATCTATGTCAGTGTTACTATGGGCACTAGTATCTATGTCAGTGTTACTATGGGCACTAGTATCTATGTCACGTGTTACTATGGGCACTAGTATCTATGTCACGTGTTACTATGGGCACTAGTATCTATGTCACGTGTTACTATGGGCACTAGTATCTATGTCACGTGTTACTATGGGCACTAGTATCTATGTCAGTGTTACTATGGGCACTAGTATCTATGTCAGTGTTACTATGGGCACTAGTATCTATGTCACGTGTTACTATGGGCACTAGTATCTATGTCAGTGTTACTATGGGCACTAGTATCTATGTCACGTGTTACTATGGGCACTAGTATCTATGTCAGTGTTACTATGGGCACTAGTATCTATGTCACGTGTTACTATGGGCACTAGTATCTATGTCACGTGTTACTATGGGCACTAGTATCTATGTCACGTGTTACTATGGGCACTAGTATCTATGTCACGTGTTACTATGGGCACTAGTATCTATGTCACGTGTTACTATGGGCACTAGTATCTATGTCACGTGTTACTATGGGCACTAGTATCTATGTCACGTGTTACTATGGGCACTAGTATCTATGTCACGTGTTACTATGGGCACTAGTATCTATGTCACGTGTTACTATGGGCACTAGTATCTATGTCACGTGTTACTATGGGCACTAGTATCTATGTCAGTGTTACTATGGGCACTAGTATCTATGTCACGTGTTACTATGGGCACTAGTATCTATGTCAGTGTTACTATGGGCACTAGTATCTATGTCACGTGTTACTATGGGCACTAGTATCTATGTCACGTGTTACTATGGGCACTAGTATCTATGTCACGTGTTACTATGGGCACTAGTATCTATGTCACGTGTTACTATGGGCACTAGTATCTATGTCACGTGTTACTATGGGCACTAGTATCTATGTCAGTGTTACTATGGGCACTAGTATCTATGTCACGTGTTACTATGGGCACTAGTATCTATGTCACGTGTTACTATGGGCACTAGTATCTATGTCACGTGTTACTATGGGCACTAGTATCTATGTCACGTGTTACTATGGGCACTAGTATCTATGTCACGTGTTACTATGGGCACTAGTATCTATGTCACGTGTTACTATGGGCACTAGTATCTATGTCACGTGTTACTATGGGCACTAGTATCTATGTCACGTGTTACTATGGGCACTAGTATCTATGTCACGTGTTACTATGGGCACTAGTATCTATGTCACGTGTTACTATGGGCACTAGTATCTATGTCACGTGTTACTATGGGCACTAGTATCTATGTCACGTGTTACTATGGGCACTAGTATCTATGTCACGTGTTACTATGGGCACTAGTATCTATGTCACGTGTTACTATGGGCACTAGTATCTATGTCAGTGTTACTATGGGCACTAGTATCTATGTCACGTGTTACTATGGGCACTAGTATCTATGTCACGTGTTACTATGGGCACTAGTATCTATGTCACGTGTTACTATGGGCACTAGTATCTATGTCAGTGTTACTATGGGCACTAGTATCTATGTCAGTGTTACTATGGGCACTAGTATCTATGTCACGTGTTACTATGGGCACTAGTATCTATGTCACGTGTTACTATGGGCACTAGTATCTATGTCACGTGTTACTATGGGCACTAGTATCTATGTCACGTGTTACTATGGGCACTAGTATCTATGTCAGTGTTACTATGGGCACTAGTATCTATGTCACGTGTTACTATGGGCACTAGTATCTATGTCACGTGTTACTATGGGCACTAGTATCTATGTCAGTGTTACTATGGGCACTAGTATCTATGTCAGTGTTACTATGGGCACTAGTATCTATGTCACGTGTTACTATGGGCACTAGTATCTATGTCACGTGTTACTATGGGCACTAGTATCTATGTCACGTGTTACTATGGGCACTAGTATCTATGTCACGTGTTACTATGGGCACTAGTATCTATGTCACGTGTTACTATGGGCACTAGTATCTATGTCACGTGTTACTATGGGCACTAGTATCTATGTCAGTGTTACTATGGGCACTAGTATCTATGTCACGTGTTACTATGGGCACTAGTATCTATGTCAGTGTTACTATGGGCACTAGTATCTATGTCACGTGTTACTATGGGCACTAGTATCTATGTCAGTGTTACTATGGGCACTAGTATCTATGTCACGTGTTACTATGGGCACTAGTATCTATGTCACGTGTTACTATGGGCACTAGTATCTATGTCACGTGTTACTATGGGCACTAGTATCTATGTCACGTGTTACTATGGGCACTAGTATCTATGTCACGTGTTACTATGGGCACTAGTATCTATGTCACGTGTTACTATGGGCACTAGTATCTATGTCACGTGTTACTATGGGCACTAGTATCTATGTCACGTGTTACTATGGGCACTAGTATCTATGTCACGTGTTACTATGGGCACTAGTATCTATGTCAGTGTTACTATGGGCACTAGTATCTATGTCACGTGTTACTATGGGCACTAGTATCTATGTCACGTGTTACTATGGGCACTAGTATCTATGTCACGTGTTACTATGGGCACTAGTATCTATGTCAGTGTTACTATGGGCACTAGTATCTATGTCACGTGTTACTATGGGCACTAGTATCTATGTCACGTGTTACTATGGGCACTAGTATCTATGTCACGTGTTACTATGGGCACTAGTATCTATGTCACGTGTTACTATGGGCACTAGTATCTATGTCACGTGTTACTATGGGCACTAGTATCTATGTCACGTGTTACTATGGGCACTAGTATCTATGTCACGTGTTACTATGGGCACTAGTATCTATGTCACGTGTTACTATGGGCACTAGTATCTATGTCACGTGTTACTATGGGCACTAGTATCTATGTCACGTGTTACTATGGGCACTAGTATCTATGTCACGTGTTACTATGGGCACTAGTATCTATGTCACGTGTTACTATGGGCACTAGTATCTATGTCAGTGTTACTATGGGCACTAGTATCTATGTCACGTGTTACTATGGGCACTAGTATCTATGTCACGTGTTACTATGGGCACTAGTATCTATGTCACGTGTTACTATGGGCACTAGTATCTATGTCACGTGTTACTATGGGCACTAGTATCTATGTCACGTGTTACTATGGGCACTAGTATCTATGTCAGTGTTACTATGGGCACTAGTATCTATGTCACGTGTTACTATGGGCACTAGTATCTATGTCACGTGTTACTATGGGCACTAGTATCTATGTCAGTGTTACTATGGGCACTAGTATCTATGTCACGTGTTACTATGGGCACTAGTATCTATGTCAGTGTTACTATGGGCACTAGTATCTATGTCACGTGTTACTATGGGCACTAGTATCTATGTCACGTGTTACTATGGGCACTAGTATCTATGTCACGTGTTACTATGGGCACTAGTATCTATGTCACGTGTTACTATGGGCACTAGTATCTATGTCACGTGTTACTATGGGCACTAGTATCTATGTCACGTGTTACTATGGGCACTAGTATCTATGTCACGTGTTACTATGGGCACTAGTATCTATGTCAGTGTTACTATGGGCACTAGTATCTATGTCACGTGTTACTATGGGCACTAGTATCTATGTCACGTGTTACTATGGGCACTAGTATCTATGTCACGTGTTACTATGGGCACTAGTATCTATGTCACGTGTTACTATGGGCACTAGTATCTATGTCACGTGTTACTATGGGCACTAGTATCTATGTCACGTGTTACTATGGGCACTAGTATCTATGTCACGTGTTACTATGGGCACTAGTATCTATGTCAGTGTTACTATGGGCACTAGTATCTATGTCACGTGTTACTATGGGCACTAGTATCTATGTCACGTGTTACTATGGGCACTAGTATCTATGTCACGTGTTACTATGGGCACTAGTATCTATGTCACGTGTTACTATGGGCACTAGTATCTATGTCACGTGTTACTATGGGCACTAGTATCTATGTCACGTGTTACTATGGGCACTAGTATCTATGTCAGTGTTACTATGGGCACTAGTATCTATGTCACGTGTTACTATGGGCACTAGTATCTATGTCACGTGTTACTATGGGCACTAGTATCTATGTCACGTGTTACTATGGGCACTAGTATCTATGTCACGTGTTACTATGGGCACTAGTATCTATGTCACGTGTTACTATGGGCACTAGTATCTATGTCACGTGTTACTATGGGCACTAGTATCTATGTCACGTGTTACTATGGGCACTAGTATCTATGTCACGTGTTACTATGGGCACTAGTATCTATGTCAGTGTTACTATGGGCACTAGTATCTATGTCACGTGTTACTATGGGCACTAGTATCTATGTCACGTGTTACTATGGGCACTAGTATCTATGTCACGTGTTACTATGGGCACTAGTATCTATGTCACGTGTTACTATGGGCACTAGTATCTATGTCAGTGTTACTATGGGCACTAGTATCTATGTCACGTGTTACTATGGGCACTAGTATCTATGTCAGTGTTACTATGGGCACTAGTATCTATGTCACGTGTTACTATGGGCACTAGTATCTATGTCACGTGTTACTATGGGCACTAGTATCTATGTCACGTGTTACTATGGGCACTAGTATCTATGTCAGTGTTACTATGGGCACTAGTATCTATGTCACGTGTTACTATGGGCACTAGTATCTATGTCACGTGTTACTATGGGCACTAGTATCTATGTCAGTGTTACTATGGGCACTAGTATCTATGTCACGTGTTACTATGGGCACTAGTATCTATGTCACGTGTTACTATGGGCACTAGTATCTATGTCACGTGTTACTATGGGCACTAGTATCTATGTCACGTGTTACTATGGGCACTAGTATCTATGTCAGTGTTACTATGGGCACTAGTATCTATGTCAGTGTTACTATGGGCACTAGTATCTATGTCACGTGTTACTATGGGCACTAGTATCTATGTCACGTGTTACTATGGGCACTAGTATCTATGTCACGTGTTACTATGGGCACTAGTATCTATGTCAGTGTTACTATGGGCACTAGTATCTATGTCACGTGTTACTATGGGCACTAGTATCTATGTCACGTGTTACTATGGGCACTAGTATCTATGTCACGTGTTACTATGGGCACTAGTATCTATGTCACGTGTTACTATGGGCACTAGTATCTATGTCACGTGTTACTATGGGCACTAGTATCTATGTCAGTGTTACTATGGGCACTAGTATCTATGTCACGTGTTACTATGGGCACTAGTATCTATGTCAGTGTTACTATGGGCACTAGTATCTATGTCAGTGTTACTATGGGCACTAGTATCTATGTCACGTGTTACTATGGGCACTAGTATCTATGTCAGTGTTACTATGGGCACTAGTATCTATGTCACGTGTTACTATGGGCACTAGTATCTATGTCACGTGTTACTATGGGCACTAGTATCTATGTCAGTGTTACTATGGGCACTAGTATCTATGTCACGTGTTACTATGGGCACTAGTATCTATGTCACGTGTTACTATGGGCACTAGTATCTATGTCACGTGTTACTATGGGCACTAGTATCTATGTCACGTGTTACTATGGGCACTAGTATCTATGTCACGTGTTACTATGGGCACTAGTATCTATGTCACGTGTTACTATGGGCACTAGTATCTATGTCACGTGTTACTATGGGCACTAGTATCTATGTCACGTGTTACTATGGGCACTAGTATCTATGTCACGTGTTACTATGGGCACTAGTATCTATGTCACGTGTTACTATGGGCACTAGTATCTATGTCACGTGTTACTATGGGCACTAGTATCTATGTCACGTGTTACTATGGGCACTAGTATCTATGTCACGTGTTACTATGGGCACTAGTATCTATGTCACGTGTTACTATGGGCACTAGTATCTATGTCACGTGTTACTATGGGCACTAGTATCTATGTCAGTGTTACTATGGGCACTAGTATCTATGTCACGTGTTACTATGGGCACTAGTATCTATGTCAGTGTTACTATGGGCACTAGTATCTATGTCACGTGTTACTATGGGCACTAGTATCTATGTCACGTGTTACTATGGGCACTAGTATCTATGTCACGTGTTACTATGGGCACTAGTATCTATGTCACGTGTTACTATGGGCACTAGTATCTATGTCACGTGTTACTATGGGCACTAGTATCTATGTCACGTGTTACTATGGGCACTAGTATCTATGTCACGTGTTACTATGGGCACTAGTATCTATGTCACGTGTTACTATGGGCACTAGTATCTATGTCACGTGTTACTATGGGCACTAGTATCTATGTCACGTGTTACTATGGGCACTAGTATCTATGTCAGTGTTACTATGGGCACTAGTATCTATGTCACGTGTTACTATGGGCACTAGTATCTATGTCAGTGTTACTATGGGCACTAGTATCTATGTCACGTGTTACTATGGGCACTAGTATCTATGTCACGTGTTACTATGGGCACTAGTATCTATGTCACGTGTTACTATGGGCACTAGTATCTATGTCACGTGTTACTATGGGCACTAGTATCTATGTCACGTGTTACTATGGGCACTAGTATCTATGTCACGTGTTACTATGGGCACTAGTATCTATGTCACGTGTTACTATGGGCACTAGTATCTATGTCAGTGTTACTATGGGCACTAGTATCTATGTCACGTGTTACTATGGGCACTAGTATCTATGTCACGTGTTACTATGGGCACTAGTATCTATGTCACGTGTTACTATGGGCACTAGTATCTATGTCAGTGTTACTATGGGCACTAGTATCTATGTCACGTGTTACTATGGGCACTAGTATCTATGTCACGTGTTACTATGGGCACTAGTATCTATGTCACGTGTTACTATGGGCACTAGTATCTATGTCACGTGTTACTATGGGCACTAGTATCTATGTCACGTGTTACTATGGGCACTAGTATCTATGTCACGTGTTACTATGGGCACTAGTATCTATGTCACGTGTTACTATGGGCACTAGTATCTATGTCACGTGTTACTATGGGCACTAGTATCTATGTCACGTGTTACTATGGGCACTAGTATCTATGTCACGTGTTACTATGGGCACTAGTATCTATGTCAGTGTTACTATGGGCACTAGTATCTATGTCACGTGTTACTATGGGCACTAGTATCTATGTCACGTGTTACTATGGGCACTAGTATCTATGTCAGTGTTACTATGGGCACTAGTATCTATGTCACGTGTTACTATGGGCACTAGTATCTATGTCACGTGTTACTATGGGCACTAGTATCTATGTCACGTGTTACTATGGGCACTAGTATCTATGTCAGTGTTACTATGGGCACTAGTATCTATGTCACGTGTTACTATGGGCACTAGTATCTATGTCACGTGTTACTATGGGCACTAGTATCTATGTCAGTGTTACTATGGGCACTAGTATCTATGTCAGTGTTACTATGGGCACTAGTATCTATGTCACGTGTTACTATGGGCACTAGTATCTATGTCACGTGTTACTATGGGCACTAGTATCTATGTCACGTGTTACTATGGGCACTAGTATCTATGTCAGTGTTACTATGGGCACTAGTATCTATGTCACGTGTTACTATGGGCACTAGTATCTATGTCAGTGTTACTATGGGCACTAGTATCTATGTCACGTGTTACTATGGGCACTAGTATCTATGTCAGTGTTACTATGGGCACTAGTATCTATGTCACGTGTTACTATGGGCACTAGTATCTATGTCACGTGTTACTATGGGCACTAGTATCTATGTCACGTGTTACTATGGGCACTAGTATCTATGTCAGTGTTACTATGGGCACTAGTATCTATGTCAGTGTTACTATGGGCACTAGTATCTATGTCACGTGTTACTATGGGCACTAGTATCTATGTCACGTGTTACTATGGGCACTAGTATCTATGTCACGTGTTACTATGGGCACTAGTATCTATGTCAGTGTTACTATGGGCACTAGTATCTATGTCACGTGTTACTATGGGCACTAGTATCTATGTCAGTGTTACTATGGGCACTAGTATCTATGTCACGTGTTACTATGGGCACTAGTATCTATGTCAGTGTTACTATGGGCACTAGTATCTATGTCACGTGTTACTATGGGCACTAGTATCTATGTCACGTGTTACTATGGGCACTAGTATCTATGTCACGTGTTACTATGGGCACTAGTATCTATGTCACGTGTTACTATGGGCACTAGTATCTATGTCAGTGTTACTATGGGCACTAGTATCTATGTCACGTGTTACTATGGGCACTAGTATCTATGTCACGTGTTACTATGGGCACTAGTATCTATGTCACGTGTTACTATGGGCACTAGTATCTATGTCACGTGTTACTATGGGCACTAGTATCTATGTCACGTGTTACTATGGGCACTAGTATCTATGTCAGTGTTACTATGGGCACTAGTATCTATGTCACGTGTTACTATGGGCACTAGTATCTATGTCACGTGTTACTATGGGCACTAGTATCTATGTCACGTGTTACTATGGGCACTAGTATCTATGTCACGTGTTACTATGGGCACTAGTATCTATGTCACGTGTTACTATGGGCACTAGTATCTATGTCACGTGTTACTATGGGCACTAGTATCTATGTCACGTGTTACTATGGGCACTAGTATCTATGTCACGTGTTACTATGGGCACTAGTATCTATGTCACGTGTTACTATGGGCACTAGTATCTATGTCACGTGTTACTATGGGCACTAGTATCTATGTCACGTGTTACTATGGGCACTAGTATCTATGTCAGTGTTACTATGGGCACTAGTATCTATGTCAGTGTTACTATGGGCACTAGTATCTATGTCACGTGTTACTATGGGCACTAGTATCTATGTCAGTGTTACTATGGGCACTAGTATCTATGTCAGTGTTACTATGGGCACTAGTATCTATGTCAGTGTTACTATGGGCACTAGTATCTATGTCAGTGTTACTATGGGCACTAGTATCTATGTCACGTGTTACTATGGGCACTAGTATCTATGTCACGTGTTACTATGGGCACTAGTATCTATGTCACGTGTTACTATGGGCACTAGTATCTATGTCACGTGTTACTATGGGCACTAGTATCTATGTCAGTGTTACTATGGGCACTAGTATCTATGTCACGTGTTACTATGGGCACTAGTATCTATGTCACGTGTTACTATGGGCACTAGTATCTATGTCACGTGTTACTATGGGCACTAGTATCTATGTCACGTGTTACTATGGGCACTAGTATCTATGTCACGTGTTACTATGGGCACTAGTATCTATGTCACGTGTTACTATG
Source organism: Leptodactylus fuscus (assembly GCF_031893055.1). Lineage (NCBI taxonomy): Eukaryota > Metazoa > Chordata > Amphibia > Anura > Leptodactylidae > Leptodactylus > Leptodactylus fuscus. The sequence goes on along the minus strand of NC_134268.1, from coordinate 1,374,798 downwards.
GGCACTAGTATCTATGTCAGTGTTACTATGGGCACTAGTATCTATGTCAGTGTTACTATGGGCACTAGTATCTATGTCAGTGTTACTATGGGCACTAGTATCTATGTCACGTGTTACTATGGGCACTAGTATCTATGTCAGTGTTACTATGGGCACTAGTATCTATGTCACGTGTTACTATGGGCACTAGTATCTATGTCACGTGTTACTATGGGCACTAGTATCTATGTCAGTGTTACTATGGGCACTAGTATCTATGTCAGTGTTACTATGGGCACTAGTATCTATGTCAGTGTTACTATGGGCACTAGTATCTATGTCAGTGTTACTATGGGCACTAGTATCTATGTCACGTGTTACTATGGGCACTAGTATCTATGTCAGTGTTACTATGGGCACTAGTATCTATGTCACGT